>NW_025944791.1:0-68144 GCF_000764305.2 Hyalella azteca | reverse complement strand
CAAACAAAATTAATTAACAAACAACAAGCAATGTAAATGAGCTAACACAAATTAAAATAAATAAGCAAATCACCAGCAATTATAAATAAACGCTTCCTTAGTAAAATTGCACAAAACTTACGTTATCTAAATAACTATAAGGCATGAATATCGATTACCTTAAGGAACATATAAACTAATCCGAAGCAATTAGTAAATAAAGCCCTTACAAACCCTAGCAAGATAAACAAGCGTGCACTGCTCGGGCACCAACGTACTCTACCTGAGCTGCAAACAAACCTTATACGAGCTTCGGAAAATAGTGCACGATATGATAACAAACACATATGATGTACGAACAAGCACGTCCTATGTTAGAACAAACACGTCCTATGTACAAACATACAAGTCACCATTTGATAGCAAACATGTCCGATTTGCGAACAAAAATTTGATGATATGCAGACGAATACTTGATGTTATGCAAACAAATACTTGATGTTATGCAAACAAGTACTACGGGGACACTAGCTCAACACTAGTATATGCACCAGCACAACACTAGCGTGTGCACCAGCACAACACTAGCGTGTGCACCAGCACAACACTAGCGTGTGCACCAGCACAACACTAGCGTGTGCACCAGCACAACACTAGCGTGTACACCAGCACAACACTAACATGTGCACTAGCAGGTAGTGAATGCAGTCCCAGAATTGCACAATAAAGCGCACTCTTCCCTCACGTTTGTCAGCGTCGAGGAAGCTGCCCCACTGAGCTTGATGTGCTTTTTCTAAGCTCGTAAATTGCTTTATATTTAAATTTAATTGTAGAATAGAAGGCTCTGAAAGCGGCTGAGCTCAACCTGGTTGCCGTTGTATACACTTTTGAACAAGTGCCAGCGCCGCGTCAGCGTCGTAAATCGATGGGCATGTTATTTTTAAGTTGAAACTAATTAATGAAATATGTATTCTGCTGACAATAAGCAACTTTTAACTGTATTTCAAATTAGCCAATGTGTGTCAATATAATTTTTCAGATTTAGTTAATGTAAGTATGCATAAATGAACGCGAACTGAAATTTCACCTGCACGTAAAATTAAATCCAAACTATGAAAATTAAATCCAATTTATTGTTTCTTTCACAGGGACGAGATCAAGGGATAAGCCTCTTTCAGAGGATACACACACAATATTTACAACAAACAAATGGATTGAACAGACGAATAAAATAATCTGACATATTGTAAGCTGGGGGTAATATGATAATCAGACTTATTGCACGCTGGTGGCAGTATAGTAATCAGACATATTGCACGCAGGTGGCAGTATAGTAGTATAGGTGGCAGTAAATATTGCAAACGAGAGACGCGAAAATGGTTCTGCTTGCTCGATGATCTTTGTGATGATGGAATTATGGTGTGGTGAACGTGAAACAAATTTAAAATGAAAATAAATAATTAAATAATTAATAGAAGACTATCTTCACAATCCTAATAGGAAAAAAAAGTTGGGAAGTAAGTTACAGTTTTATTAATAAGTACTAACACTAGCTACCGGAAAGTCGGACACTGGTAACAGCCTAACTAAAGCTAGTTACTGTAGTGTTGGGCTGAAGTTACAGAATAACTAACGCTAGTTGCGGGTGTTGCAGAGCGACAATGACAGTATCTCTAGTGGCTAATACCTTGGGGTATCGGGTGCCAGTGACTACAAAACTAAAGTTACCAGGCGCTATTGATAGCATAACTAATGCAAGCTACCAGGGTATCGGGCGAGAGAGACGATATAAATAACAATACTTATCTGAGTCTCGGACGCTACGTATGATATAACTTTCACTAGTTACCGTAGTCTCAGGCCCTAGATACGATATAACTTGCACATATGACCGGGTTGTCGGGCCATTACTTACCGGAGTGTCGCGTGTGCTAGGTGAGATTAACATATTACTAGTTACCGGCATGTCGGGTGCTAGTTACCGCATAACTAGCGCTAGTTCCCGGGGTGTCGGGTGCTAGTAACGGCATAATTAGCACTACTTACCGGGGTGTGGAGCGCTAATTGCGGCACTAGTTACTGAGGTGTTGGCTCTAGCGTATGCACAACACTAGCGTATGCGGCATAACTAGCACTAGTTACCTGGGTGTCGGGCACTAGTAACGGCATAACTAGCACTAGTTACCGGAGTGTCGTGTGCTAGGTTAGATAAACATATTACTAGTTACCGGTATGTCGGGTGCTATAGTTACCGCATAACTAGCACCAGTTACTGGGGTGTCGGGCACTAGTAACGGCATAACTAGCACTAGTTACCGGGGTGTCAAGCTCTATTTGCGGCATAACTAGCACTAGTTACCGGGGTGTCGGGCACTAGTGAGGTAGGGCTCGTGGAGACACAGCTTGGGGTTGCCCAGTACCCTGGCCCCCTGCCCCCCCAGCGTCAGCGCCCCCCACGTGGCAGGCACCGCCCCCAGTTGGGGGTTGTCCACGATCACCAGCGAGTAGCTGAGGGAGCCAAGAGTGCTTCTTTAATATGACGAATTTCTGCATTATTATCAAATTTCGTTCCCCAAAAAAATTAAAAATAGACATCGTTCCTCATAAAAAATTATTTTAAAATTGGCGTTGTTTGTTCTTAAAAAAATAAAAATAAAAAATTTCCGTTCTTTATAACAAAATAATTGATGGTGAAATAGTTTCTGAGTTTCATCCAAGTCATTGGGAATAATTTACTCATAAATAACATATGCAAGGCCGACATTTAATAGGCTACGTTGGGATTGGTAGTTATATAATAGCTCCTGTAGTTATATCATTCTCCTAATGGATTCATTTTAGCTGCAATATTGTTGGGAAGTTAACTTGAACTTTTACATGCGTGAATGCTACATTAATATTGATTCCGTTGTTTTTCAAGTGTGTAAGTCTAATTTTCCAGTTTAGTTTCAGTACTGTGTGGTAGTGTATAATACTGTACTAATTAATCATGTATTGACATTACGCGTGACAAAGTCATACAAATAATATCAATCTACAACACCACTTGTAAAACTAGCTATAAGTATTATACATTTGGACTGAGAATAAATGAACAATATCATTCAAGCTGCAACATAAGATACTACATTAGTAGATGAACTGCTCAAAATCACTCCAGCTCCAGAAAAATATATAAATAGAGTAAACTGCTTCACTCGATGATTCAACGTTACGTCGTGACATAAATGTTAACTTGAACGTTAACTCCTATGAAAAAAATAATAATTACTACATGATCAACGATTGTACTTGTAATAAATAGTTATAAGCTAATACCGGTGAAAACTGCTGAACATATTGGTTATAAGCTTCTCTGAAAAAGCGTTGTATTTCTAATTAAATGCTATTACGACGGAAAACTGTTATACTTTAGTAGGGACTCCGGCAGGGTTGCCAGACGGTCTTATTTTCCGGACAAATTCCGTGATTTAGTTATTTCTAATTGCGTTGGCCGGTTGAAATTTATGATAGGCGTAGATCCTAATTAAATTTTTTAAACTGTAAAAAAGCAATTTTACACCGGATCCTATAAGTATACCAGAATATATTGAATTATATACCTTTTTTGTCCTTTTTCATTTGCGGACTTGGCCGTTTTTTAGGTCATCTGGCAACCCTGGTAGGGAGTAGTAGAAACTATATTCAATCACTGATTGCATGATTTTTTGGTTGCATGATTGAAATGTTCCACGCAAATTCAGTGTTTACATCTCTTCACGATAGGCTTTGGCCATTTTGGATAGTGGCTTCATTCGTACTTAAGATGCGATCTTGTGGGAACATAGACACTGCACAACGCGCAGTTCGAAATAACCTGTCTACGAAAAATACCAGAATGAAAACTCGGTATGCGTATATTAAGTGAACCTCCTTAATTACATAAATAATAGCATATAAATGAATTACACGAGTAAGAGATACGTATAATCCCCAGCATAAGTGGTGCCGTGATTTCAATGTTTGTTCGCGATTGTATTCAGTGTAACTTTATGCCAGTCCTATACATGCCAGTGTTGGCCGCAGCAACTTGATGGTTACAAGCTCAAAAGATCCAACTGTTACACTTGAATGTTACACGTTGCTATGAGACGAAACTGTTATACTTGATGGTTACAATTCTTTTCATGACAAAACAGCTGGACTTAATGGTTACTATATAGTAACTTAAATACAAAACTGTTTTATATGATAGTACCATGCTACTCTAAGACAAACCTTTTATAATGGACGGTTATGAGCTACTTTAAGACAAAACTTTTATGTATGATAATTGTTCGATTTACCACACATGCGAACCTGTCTTTGTGAGCACTTGAGCCCAAGATGGCGGTGAGGTTTGACAAGAAGTCAAGGTTTTCGAAGTTTGTTTCTTTGATGACGAGCGCTCCAGCGATGGTCTTAATGGAGCCAAGCAGACGGTGCAGCTCTGGTGACATCGCTGATGAATCTAAGTGTTTTAATCAGGGCTTTAAACGCAGGCATGGGTAAAATAGATTAGGATCGTTGGTCCAAAAATCGCTTGTTCAAAAATCTTTTGTCCGAAATTATTTGTTTTATTGTAACACTTATGGAAATCTTTCTTTTTGTAATTAACATTCAACATCTAGTTTAGTAGATAAAGTGAATTTTGGGCGTGGTTAAGATAGGATATAAATATGTTATAAAACAAATTATTGAGTTATTTAGAAGACATGTATCAATTGTAGTACTCAAAACTGGTTTGTATGAGATCAAGATCAGCTCTTTTATTTGATGATCTGCCTGAAATTTAGTGTAGGAAAACACTAGTATACAAATTCGTTGGGAAAGCGAAATTGGAACAAACCGCTATAAACTAAATTTAATTGCCATGTAAGTTTGAATTAAGATTATTCAAACTGGGAACAAACAGCCCTCAAACACTTTAACAGATATTGAAACTGGGAACAATTAAGCAGCCCTCAAACACTCACATGAAACATGCAGCACTCAAACACTGACTGGGAACAAACAGCCCTCAAACAATGACTGAGAACAATCAGCTCTCAAACACTGACTGAGAACAAGCAGCACTCAATTACTGACTGAGAACAAGCAGCCCTCAAACACTGACTGGGAACAAACAGCCCTCAAACTATGACTGAGTACAAGCAGCCCTCAAACACTGACAGGGAACAAGTATGATCGCTGGTCCAAAAGTCGCTTGTTCAAAAAATCTTTTGTCCGAAATTATTTGTTTTATTGTAACACTTATGGAAATCTTTCTTTTTGCAGCTAACATTCAACATCTAGTTTAGTAGATGAAGTGAATTTTGGGCGTGGTTAAGATAAGATATAAACATGTTATAAGACAAATTATTGAGTTAGATAGAAGATATGTATCAATTGTAGTACTCAAAACTGGTTTGCATAATATTAAGATCAGCTCTTTTATGGGGAAAGCGAAATTGGGAAAGCGAAATTGGAACAAACCGCTATAAATTATTTTAATTGCCCGGTAAGTTTGAATTGAGATTATTCAAACAGGGAACAAACAGCCCTCAAACAATGACTGAGTACAAGCAGCCCTCGAACACTGACTGTTCTTGAGAACAAGCAGCACTCAAACACTGACATGGAACAAATAGCCCTCAAACACTGATTGAGAACAAGCAGCACTCAATCACTGACTGAGAACAATCAACTCTCAAACACTGACTGTGAACAAACAGCCCTCAAACACTGACTGGGAACAAGCCGCCCTCAAACACTGACTGAGAACAAACAGCCCTCAAACACTGACTGGGAACAAGCAGCCCTCAAACACTGACTGGAACAAACAGCACTCAAACACTGACTGAGAACAAACAGCCCTCAAACAATGACTGAATACAGGCAGCCCTCAAACAATGACTGAGTACAAGCAGCACTCAATCACTGACTGAGAACAGTCAGCTCTCAAATACTGACTGAGAACAAACAGCCCTCAAACACTGACTGGGAAAAAGCAGCTCTCAAACAATGACTGAGTACAAGCAGCAATCAATCACTGACTGAGAACAATCAGCCCTCAAACACTGACAGGGAACAAACAGCCCTCAAACACTGACTGGAAACAAGCAGCCCCAATCACTCACTGAGAACAAGCAGCCCTCAAACACTGACAGGGAACAAGCAGCCCTCAAACACTGACAGGGAACAAGCAGCCCTCAAACATTGACAGAGAACAAACAGCCCCCAAACACTGACTGGGAACAAACAGCCCTCCAACACTGACTGGGAACAAGTAGCCCTCAAACACTGACAGGGAACAAACAGGCCTCAAACACTGACAGGGAACAAACAGCCCTCAAACACTGACTGGGAACAAGTTGCCCTCAAACACTGACAGGGAACAAGCAGCCCTCAAACACTGACAGGGAACAAGCAGCCCTCAAACACTGACTGGGAACAAGCAGCCCTCAAATCAAACACTGACTGGGAACAAACAGCCCCCAAACACTGACAGGGAACAAACAGCCCCCAAACACTCACAGAGAACAAACAGCCCCCAAACACTAACAGGGAACAAACAGCCCCAAACACTGACAGGGAACAAACAGCCCCCAAACACTCACAGAGAACAAACAGCCCCCAAACACTGACTGGTGACGGCGATGCTGATGGTGATGTTGGCGTCGACGCGCGTGCAGGATTGCAGCGGCTCAGCCTGGGCGAGGCTGAAGATCTCGATGGTGCCACCGGCGCTGCCGCATGTGTCTGTGGCCGAAGAGAATTGAAGGAACTGAGAAGTGCAAGAATTAATTTCTGCGGAAAATAATACCGGTAGATGCCAAAGGGTTCCAGAATTGTTTTGAAAAAAGTTTGTCTTTCCGTTTGTTCATATAGAATTTACCCGTCACGATTAATTCAACTGTTTTCATTGTCGTAAGTTTGCATCATTTCGTTAATGGCGTCTAGATAACGAAGAAAAGGTTTTGCTTGTAATATTTATACATTTGCAACGCGGTAAAACTCGCATCAGACAAAGGCTCAACCACTGATTAATCAATAATTGCCATGTATTATTATCTTTGTAGATTTATCAGAAACATTTCAAACCCGAGTATCATTCATCATGAGTTCAAACTTAACCTTAAATTTCACATAATCTTTGCCAAAAAATCTCGCGTTTATTGCTTAAATAATCGTACTCTCAATTCGCAGTGGAAGACAAGGTGTTATAGCAACGAATTCATAAATTGTTAATAACTTGTATCATTTTACAAAACAAGATCTTGTATGAGATAGGAAAAATAAGAATACAAGAACTAACTAGTTTACAACCTCTGCGCATTTAAGAATCACAAAGTTACTGAAGGCACCGTTTATAAAAAATGGTTCTTTTATTAGTTTGGCTAAAACTGTTTTTTATTGGTAATATTAAGGCCTTATGACCTTATTACAAGTGACTTCATAGAAAGTTCGTTTCTTGCTTGGGCTTGTTGAAAACAAGAGTATAGCTGATGAATGAACATATTATCACTAAATATGATTTCTTCAAATTAGTACCCAGCTTTTCGAAATATTAGCATTTTATTCTAAATGTCATCTCACGTTCAGCAGCCCATTCATGTTAAATGTTAAAACTTTTTGTCACACTTTAGTGTGAGTTTTTCTTTAAAATGAACAGTTTTTACAAGTAATAAGTATTTTAAAAATAACTCCTGCATTTCTATGGTGATGTAAGTGCTACCTCTGCTATATCCTCAGCAAACCTCTCACGGAAATACTGTTCCTCATAAAGGGCAGCTCCAACAAATTCCTTCAAAAAAATGGCGCTTTTACCTTTCTATCTACTTAAAAAAAATTACCTAGCAGTGTTTAATTGTTGCTGCCTAGTGGAGAGTAAACTCTTAATTGTTTTAGATACATGCCATCAATTGGTTTTCGTTTATAGAAAAATGGTGACAGTAGAAACAGAGCGAGTATTAGCTGCTGAGCAAGCAGAGGTTCTTAACAAAATAATATACGAATTCAACTGAAAACAATTAGTCAAACAAGAAAATAGAGTATGTGATAACAACATAAGCTTTTTTACTTGTTAAACAACAACTTGGCTTCATATGAGCGGTGCCTGACACGTCTTAAGCATCGTCGTGGTTATAAACAAGCACCTTATCGTCGTGACAGCTAGGGTATATTAATATTAACTAATTTATAGATACCATGCCTTGCAGCACAATTTAGAATTACATTTCAATGTTAATACTCTAGAGAAATAATTACATTTTTGAGTTGACAAACTTGCACTGTAAAAACGTGGAATTTGATGTCATATCGTAACGTCATAACGACGTTCACAGTTCGACTTTGCTTCTAAAACAAATTTACCGTCGTCGCAAATGCTCAGAGAAACTCGGAATAGAAAATATAAAATAATTTAAGGTGGCTAACGATTGAATAAAAATGTTTATACATCGAACGACTATTATCCATAAGTAGTGAAGAGGAATGAAGGAAAATAAAGAAATTTAATCTCGAAATGTAGAATGAATCCATCGTGAACGCCGACTAATCCCATTTCAAGAAACTCAGGGCTTGGCCACTGAGACGAACACGAATATTTATTATCTCGATATTCATCATCTCTACTGATATAACAATTTGCTTTGGAAAATAGAATTTTTTGCGGGGAAGAGGCGACCGATGCAGTTACATTTATTAGTTAGCCTGAATTGGATATTTTCCTCCAAGAAAACTTTTTTTTCTGATAAAATTTACCCCCAAATAATCCGGAAATTAAAAAAAATGTCGAAAAATTTTTCATGGTAGAGTTTTTGTGTTTAATAATTAATGTTTTTCGATTAGAATCAACACACATGTTGGACGTTGAAAAGTCCCTTAATTGTTAGTTAATAATTCAGTTTAATGTTTTTTATTTTTATATGTACAATTAATGTGCGTGTTTTAAATATGATATAATTTCGTAAGATGGTTTATAATGAATCACTACTTAGTTCAATATTATTGAGCGGACTTATGTTATTGCGGTGTTTGACAGCGGAGAGAACGTACGTACGACAGGTGCGAGTGACGCGTTCTTATGTTTTTTTTTTTGGTGTGTTAAAGATTCATTCACGGCAGCGAGTCCTAAATTTGTTTACAATTATCATTATTTTTAGCGAAATGATTTTTAGTTAACTACGAAACTAGATTTTATGTATAATATGGTAATAGACATTTATAACGCAAAACCAGCAGATGAAAAAGTAAAATACATCATTTTATTTTGTGAAATTTTTTAATTTGGACAATGGTGTGTGGGATGGAAGTTTGAGAGGTGAGGCAACGAGATTTCCAATGGAAATATTACAATTCAGGGCACAGCTTCCGCACCAAAGAATGTGAAGGTAAACATTTTTGTGAATCCAGTGAATTGCAGAAAATCTCACTTTCGGTTGTGAAAAAGCTGAGAGAGAGAAAAAATAACTGCGGCGTAAATCAAAATCTGGAAAAAATAATTGATGGGAATTATTTGAGTTCAGATCTTGATTGTTGGGAAGCCCACGCGAAGGATAAGTTTCGCAGAGTTGAGTATGCAGAAAGTAGTTTTGTATTAATCCGAGCCAATGTTTCATCTATATGGGATTTTAGGGAATTAAATATTGAAATCTAACAGTATTTACTCACTGATGGTATCTTCCGGTGCTGGACTCTCAGTAGAACAGCGATGATTGACCTGCAAAAATAAAATTTGAAATTAATATTATAACAAAAAGTTATTAATTTGGAATTTTGTTGCAATTTGTTTGACATTTTATGATATTCATAGAATTACAGTCTCTATTATCATACGGTTGTCTTGTCCATACGCTTGGTTGTATTGAGTGCTCTATGGTCCAATTAAAACGTCTTAATTATTCGTACTATCAGAGTGAGAAAATTGGAAAAATTTTCTTTATTGAGAATCACTGATGTGGAACTGAGCTTGAAACGCCGTATTTTATATAGATGCACATATTTAACGGTAGACAGAAATATCATCCCAGCCCGCTCTTGTGATGACACAATGTAAAACAATTTAAGACTGCCACAATTTGCGAAAATGAAGGATATGAATAGCTTACCCTGACCAGCGGGCGAGGACAACTGGAGCGACATTGTCCATCAAAGTAAACGTTTTTGCAAGCCACGCACTGCGAGGCCATACGAGGCGCCCTACAGCCTCCGAGGCACTGAGGCGAGCAACCTGAATCTAAAGATTATGATCAACGATGTTTTAGCAGTTAGATTATGATTACTGATGTTCAGAAATGTCGGTTAAGGTGTCTGAGTTCTACGATGAGTACATGTACTAATACGATTACATGTACTAATCAGCCAGAATCCTGATAGTGAGAAATAATTACTTGGAAACCTTTGTCTGTCGGCAGAACTGGAAGCAATGGCATGAAAATTTAAAGATAAAAAAGTAATGAAAGAGATGTTCGGGTTAATTTTATTATTATTCATAATATTATTATTATTAGACCTTTTTTATTCGTAGAGCAGGATATACATTCGGGAAAGCTGACCATCTTTTTTCTACGTTTACAACTTTTGACTGCTCAGAATGAAACTTGCATTCAGAAATGCTTTTAACGAAAAGGTTTCATGCTTTCATTTAGATCGGCCAGTTTTGCATTCGTATACAGAGCAATAAATTATAGAGCCTTTTTCCCACTTCATTTTAGTGCTTGCTTCAGTTTGTATGAAGACCATCGGTATATGAGGTTGAGCAAATTTATTGAAGAAAATAGTGTCATGAATACCATCTAGAGTGCCCAACTTTCTGTAAAAACGCAGGATTATCAATCAGTCAGCCATACAGGCAGTGTTGATTACATGTCATGGGCGTTGGGCGTCGAGTTTTTGCATGAATTTCATTCGGTTCTCTCTTTCATGATATGACATCCCAAAACACAAATGCCTTCTAATTCTTTGATATCTTATTTGAATTAGGAACTTCATTATTTCCAACCCATGACGATTCCCCCGTGCCGAAAAATCTTTACATGTAATCATTTACCCAATGAAGAAAGTGAAACATATAGTTCTTGTAACCAAAATTTGCTTATTCACACGAAGGAAAAAGCCTCAAGGCTGTGCAATTTTCAAAACCAAATTCAGGTTTTCATCATTACCTGTTCTCTGAGGTTAAGATTGATTAATAATTTTCTCAAAACAATGCCATAAACGTCAAGATGTTCCGTGAATGATATAGGGAAAGAAAGAGTGCGAGAGAGAGATTAAAAAATCACCTGAATAGTTGACTGTAGCGCCGGTCATACACGCGAAAGACGCCAAGTTTGTTCGTGAAGGCGAATCAGATCTTCTGGTGCGCACACTCGATTGAAGAACTAATTTCATCTTGTTTATTGCGGACAATCTCGCAGATCCGTCATACTTTGTTGATACTCCGGACTGCGAGGCTTCGGAAGCGAAAATTTCGTCCACCTTCCGACTACTTGCAATAGAAGGCGTTAATCTTTCAAGACCGAATTTCATCCGACGAATTCGAGCGTTTATCATTTCCAGACTTCCATTATGCAGGTTTCTTGTTTCAGGAATTATAGTCTCATTGTTTATAGCTTTATTGAAATAATCCGAAGAGGCGACATCTCTTAGGCGTGATTCAATGCGTCGAACGCCCGGCCGAGTGCCTGGCTGGGCTCTCAGTTTCAGTTTGTGAAATTTTAACTCGTCGGTCGGAAAATCCTTGACTGAAAATTTGGAAGAAGTGGCACTCCATGGAGCTGAATTAATATTTTGAAGGTGCAACTTAGTTACTTTTTGAATTTTGAGATTTGGTTTGATGTTATTAGAAGTTATGCTGCTGTTGTCCACTAATTTTTTATAGGAGTAAGTAGAAGATGGAGATATTTTTAAATTAGATTTTAATGCGTATATATGCTCTACTTTGCCAGGAGGCTGCAGGTTTTCATTCTGCTGAAACATTGATCCGGCATTGGAGTTAACTATTACAATTCGATTACTCTTATCATTCCGTTTTCTGCGCTTTCGTTTGGAGACATGAACGTCGTTGCCTGCTGGTTTTGACGTGTCGAACGGAACTTCACTTAAAGTCGAGGTGACATCGCTACTCCATCGGGACTGACAAGGAATCGCGGGGCAATCCTTTTTCTCGCTCTGATCAACAAAAAAGGACTGCGATTTAACAAACATGTGACTCAAAAAATCTACACTTTTCCTATTTCAAATGCATTTAGAGAAATTTTTCTAATGAAATACTGCGTAACTAAATCGAAATACGTCCAACTAAGAACTCATTCACATTCAGAAAGATTTTAGGGCCTTGGGTATTCAATGCAATTAGAGACCGCGAAGCAATCGCAGACTTTGTGGTCTCTGCGAAGTCCTAAACCAGAATGGCCTAAGGGCTTTAATTGAGACGCACTTCTGAGCGTCACGCGTCTTTTGATGAAGTTCTGAGTCACTGCAAAAGTTTTTTCCATGCAACCTTCACTTTCCTATTTGAAAAAATTCGTGGATCATTGATTGACTGTAGGAAACAAATGGCGGACCGAAAATAATGGGGTTAAGATCGTCTATCTATCATTCTGTCCCATATTCTCTATCATTCTGTTCCGCAATGACCATGTACATTAGTGTACCCCATTTCTAGTAGAATAAGTATAGCTAGCTTAAATAAATGGCCGGCTGTAGTTCATATTAGTACACAACAACTAATTAAAGTATTAAAAAAACCACTGCCCAACAACAAGCTCATTTATAATATTACGGCTAGATTTACACGTTTTATATTTTTTTATACTAAACAAAATTATCTGAGCATTTTCCACTGACCGAGAGAACACTGAGATATGCTCCCTCTCTTGCTATGTTGTCCCACAACATGCGGTGCACGCCACAGGCTCGTATGTTGTCCTCTATACGAACGCCCCCTCGCGCGATGACAGTCAGGCTGGGCAACCAAACATCCTCCAGGTCGTGGTTTGCTGCGATCACTAGAGCGTAGTTGTGATACAAACTTTCCCCTCTGCCACGAATAACACGATTAGCTTTACATCTTTCACATTACTGAACCTATATGTATATTTGGTCACAAGAAACAAGACAAATGTCATCTGTGTTTTTATTTACTAGCTCTAATTTCGATGACTCAAAGTGTATGTGTAGTGTTTTTTATCGTATGTAAGAAGGTAATGAGAAGTCAAATAATTGAAAGACTAACCATCTCACAGTGGAATGAAAGAATGCTTTCGAAAACGTAATGATTGGCCAATTAATTTGAGATAATAGGTGTTTTTTTACATATTTCATGTGTTAGCTAACTCTCAAATTCGAGCAGTGCTTGACCAATGAATTTGAGTAGTCAGTATAGTAACAAAAAAATTTGCCAGAGAATTTTTACGCCAACGCTGCCTAATTCCGACTGACAAATGATGACGAAGTATCGATGTCCGATATTGGTCATTACGTCACCACTATAATAAGCGGGCAATGAGGAGAAAACAAAGCAGCACGAAGAATTCAATATGATTATTTAACACGAATCTCTCATTTCACATTCCTTGTAAAAAGTCTTCAGACGTTTTACATAAAATGAAATTGAAATGGCAAACAAGTTTACACGAGCGAGAATTAACACAGCCTCAATAATACAAAAAAAAAATAAATATTTTTCAATAGTGATGTTCAATACCTGATGATGACCAGACTTGGGAATGTGGCTGTCAAGGAGAATAAGTTCTTGACTTTGAAGATGAGGATGTAGGCCTGAACTTCCACAAGAAGAGGGAACTGCCACGGCTTCTGCAGCAGACAGGCGAAGACAATCTATGGTCACTAGAAATTTATAAATGAGATCTGATATATCTGTTACTTAGTAAAGCTTAAAAAAAAAGCATTATAGGTGCATTTAATTGATGTTACAGAAGGAAACTGAAACTAGAAATTGGAGCCAAATTATGTAAATGGGATATTGCACCTTGATACATTTCACCTTAAATCTTCCTACAGCACTTCACGGCACAATTTGTACCTCATGACGAGCAAATAAACCTCGCGACATAACATCGTACATCACAACATATCATTGCACCTCATTACGTCAATGCAGTGCCCACGATCAAATGAATGTATTGTAGTGTCCCACGATGGTCGAAGACAACGTCCCCTGATCAAAGTTGGTAGTGAATGCCGAATAAATCCGAAGAGTCGATGTAATACTTTCATAATCCTGCACAATTTGAAGAACCTCATTCTGGGTTTCTTCAGTCGTTATTTACACTAACACTATAAATTAATGGTAGGAGTTGGTAAGGAGGGCGGCGGCACGCTGAAAAAAAACACATCATATAACTTAAACTCACCGATTTATTGGCTGGCATTTCGAAGTCTGTCATCGTGAGCTGTCCTTCTATCACTCGGCAATGGCATAAACTCTGGAGGTCTTCCACGCTCTTGATCGTGCGGCTCGAGCAAACTGAAGAGGACCAGAAGAGAAGGCAGTAAGATGAGTGCATCCCGCACCAACAAATACATTCTTACATCACAATTTTCAAAGCAGGGACATGCTCAGAACAATTATATCATTGAAATATTAATTTACTAAAACGACATGAAAATGCTCAGGAGAAGTAAGATTTTAAGCATCGTCTTTTTTAAATGGTAAAAATGTTATTTTTTCATAAAATAACAGAATTCTAAAGGTGTGTTGAAAAAGTTCCTTGAGTAAATGATACGACAGGAACGCAATACAAATTTTAAATCTACATCGAGACGAATAGAGAGAAACAAGTTGGGTTTTGAATAGAATGGAGGACTGAAAGTTGAATATATAGCGACGGTCAAAATGAAAAGCAATTCTTAATTCCGATAATTTCGTTTCTAACTTTTTTCTACTACAAGCAACAACATCGACGAAATTATGTCGATGGTTTTTTAATCATCATTGGCATTGAGCGGTCTCATGCAAGGAGGTGATATCTATGCCTTTTTTTGTACTAGGTCATTGAACAAAACGGGTACATGAATAATTTATCACAAGAAAACATTTGAGTTCAGTTTGAGAATTTCCAAGCAAATGATCTAATTCCTTTAATAATATATTCTTTCGCGTTGCGACGGCCCGGAATTGGACAAATAACAACCACGTGAAAATATTGTCCACAGCTTCAATCACTGGAATTATTTCCCTGATGATTGCGCCGCACACAAACACTAAACCAAGTATATAAAATACTACAGGCATTTGAACCGCAGCCTCGACTTTGATCGAATTCTATTCATCGTAAACAAGAATTCAAATGTGTTCGAAATTTAGCCCAAGTTTTGATCAAGTATCATATTGCCTATTGATACAAGGGCTCCGTGGATCATCAGGTTTTTAATTAATTCACAAACATGAAAGTTTGTACACAGTAAAGACAAGTCGACATACTCGCTAGCACAAGCACGATGTCTTCAAAGCGGGGCTGAAACTCACACATTTAATTTTAAAACAAAAAATTTCAAATTTTCACACTAAATTGAAGGCGTGTGCTCTGCAAGATCGTCGATCAAAAGGACGGGCGCAACAACATAGACTTTTGTTAACGAACTGCAGGTATTGGAGCCAAAAATTTATGTGTACAAGACTAAAGTCTTCGGGGAAGAAATTTTAAATTAAGACGCAATCGAAGGCCGCGTCTCCTTGACAGTTTCACCGATCGACGCGAGACTCGAGACGCTTCTCCATTTCTGAAGAAACGTTGAATCGCAAGGACGATCGAGTGTTTTAAATTGAAATTGAATTCATGATACAAGTAAAATGTTTGCACTGAATAAGATGAACCTTCTTTGCCCAAAAGGGAGTAAACTGATGCATATTTAGATTGTATTTTTATGAAGGCGGATTTGAAGAAACTTGGCCTCGCTGATCAAATGGTATAAGAAGGAATAACGCAAAATAAAAAATATATTCTGTTGATGAATTATCTTTATACGGCATTACGAAACTTATCAAATTCTGGGATAGAATGGGGAACGCACAGTAAGATAAGTTTGAACGTGTAAAAGTAATCGAAATGCGGCTCCGCTGATCCCTAGATTTTTCAGGTTTATGGTCATTTACCTTGTCGTTTCATCATAAAAAATTGAATAATATGTGTGATATGATTATTCGCATGCTAATTTAGGAGGAATGAAAGGCTAAATCAAGTATTTAATGTGGCAGGGCGCTGGTAATCGTACTGATACAAAGAGCAAAATTAAATATTTACCACCTACTGTATATAGAGCCGGCTCGGAAACAAGAAACGAAACTTGTATCTCTACGAACTGAGAAACAGTAAATACAGTAAATTACAGTAAAAATACAGTAAAAATACGGAAAAAATACGGTAAAGATACGGAAAAATACGGTAAAGATACGGTAAAAAATGTAAAAATATGGTAAAAACGTAAAAATACGGTAAAAAGTATGGTAAAGTGCGGTAAAAATACGGTAAAAAGAAAAAATACAGTAATCTCGATACAGCAGTAAATTGATCACGAGTTTGCCATGAGCCCTGACAAGAAATTTAAACTTGCAAAACAAATGAGCGTACAAGTGATGCTCTCCAGAGATCACACGGTCGACGTATTGATATCAATATCGTACATGGTGGAAAATTAAATCAATGAGAAAACGCAGTTCGTGCATAAAATTAAGATTAATTAACACGAGACTCAAATTCGGATTTTAATCTTTTAAATGAATTATTTTTAGTTTTGAAATGAAAGCTATAAGCAACTCATGTCGCCATTTTTTTTTAATCCGAATCATAATAAGATTTTTTCATGTGTCTACGTTAATTTAGATTTTCTTAGCTTTCTAGAAAACAAACCTTGTGCAGGATTACCTCTTTCAACATAATTTCTTTTGATTGATATGCTTAAATGCATAATCATGGCCATAAATGGTAGTCTGTGCCGACGTGGCTGAGATCCGGCTATCCCTTCAAAGTATCGTCTTCCGTGCCATCATAAAAAGTCTTCTATTGAAATAATATCAATTGAAGAAAGTATTTAGCAATTCTATTTTCTCGTACTTAAATCATTCCCTTATATCTTTCTTTATAAAATCTGGCCTTAGAGATTTAATGACAAATTTGAATGTTGTCTAACTTGTATTATCTCACGATTATATTGTCTCATGAGTCTTATATATTGTCTTATATAATCATGAATCTTATATAATATTCACAGTAACAGATTTCAAAGGCATAAATTGACTTTCAGGAAAACACACTCGAATGCACGAAATCAACACTCGAATCAACATCGAAAAATCAACATCGAAAATCAACACTCGAATGCACGGGATAGATTATCTGTAATATTTTATAATCACGAAATTAAATTGTTCTGATCATCATACTTACTTTTAAAATGAAGTATTGTTGTTTTCAGAACCACTCGTATAAACCCATTTCAACTATAGAACCCCTATTCACCCTCATATATATATGCATGTGAAAAGATTCATTATTTTAATCTCGGAATCAATTTATATAGAAAACTTCTGAAATAAAAATGCTTTTATTTTTTAACTAAACTCTTTTTCCGCTTTGGCTTTATGATTCTATATATGAAAATAAAAATGGACAATGTTTTAATTTCCCGACGCAATGTGTATAGCAGACATGTGGCCGGATATCCCTGTTTATTTCCTGTCAGGCTTCAAACACGCTAATGTACACAGAAATTTATCTAAAGTAATAATTGATATATCATATATGTTAATTGAACTCCACTGTTATATGAATTAGAGACGAAAATACTGAACTCGATGATATACAGTATATATAGTGGTTAATCGTGGTTTACAATTTTCGATTGGTATTCGATTATGAACGTAATGATCTCAGTGTAAGGGCTTCACTTGGCTACTACACATTGCAATGTCAGGAACAATTGTATAAGTTACATTTTCATTTATGGATCCACTGGCGCGTCTGATTAATAAGTAATAATAAGAGATAAATGGTCATAAATTAATCAACTCTCTAATTGAGCATCAAATTTAACTCATTTAGTTAAATTTAACAAATTTAACTCATTAAGTAAGGCATGTTTACAACCATTAAAGCTTTAAGTGAAAACAAAATGATTTTAAACTAACCATTTAACATTCTATAAAAAATTCTATTTATAAAGGTCAGTATGTAAGGCAAAAAATTGAATTAATTAAAATGGTTGTTCTTGTGTTCTTGTATAAGGTCAGCCTCGGACCTGCATGGCGCTGCGTGACAGCAGACAAATTTGCTCTGTTGACGACAAATGCTCGCCATAGTACGTGCTTCTGAACTCAAATGCTTCATTCAAGGCCGAAGTGACGAAATCATAACAGGTTTTCCTTAAAGAATTGAGTGAGTACAATTTTGTGGCATTGATTTACACGCGTCTATTTGAAAATAGTACCTCAAGTCCAGTTGGGGACTTAGCAGGTCGTAGTAGTAAAACACCTATTAAGTTTTACACATACTGACAAGTTACGATGCATTATTACGTCGATCCGGATAAATTCAAGGGAAGACTGTAAAACATCAGCAAAATATCAGTAAAATGCATTAGGTTCATTCACTTCTCGTGATGAATATTATTATGGAGAGACTTGCCTCTCACAATCAACCATTTGAGCAACAAAATTCAGCCGTTATTCAGCCGTTCATCGGACCAGAACTCGTGACGAAAATGTGCTGCAAATCATGCAAAAGCTTCCATAAAATCATGCAACCACATTCGCAACGCATGATCGCAACAATAAGAAAATATACATTCCATTGAGTAAATGCCATTACTGAGTAAATATTAAATATTCTATTGAGTAAAGGCCATTACTCTAGGGTCCGGTGGCATTGATGCGATGAAAAGACCGAAATTTATGTGTGGGTATATATGAATTATGCAAAAATCGTGAGTGAAACTTCTGGTCACATTTCAATGTGATATTGTAGTTGGCATGGGAATTTTAGGGATCAAATATTTACTATTCACGCAGAACAATCAAACGCTGTGTGATTCAATACACTCGATACTCTATACATAAAGAACTCGGCTCAAACAATTGTGAATTTGCTGGTAAATTTTTCGCTAAGAAACGGTTAGTGGTTTTGGAGTTGAATTGAAATAATAGTTTAAAATGGAACGTGCTAGAGTACATTTTCGATTAATACGTAGTGATAAATACATCATACAAACAAACTATTGACTGATCTTATTAGTTATCGTTTATTCATCAATTCTGTTTATTCCTCTAATTTCTTGTTATTTTCGAAGGGACCTTAATAAACTATATTTTTAAAACGTTCCCATTTAATTCATTTCTCATATTCAGTAATTTCTAACTAGAATTTGCTGCATTTTACTCTCAGTCTGGGTGATAAACTTCAAAGTCATCGTTAAATAATTCATATAAAATGTTCACACAAATGCAGCGCTAAATTCAGCGCTTAATCTCCTATGTCACACACTTGAAATTCACGGCAAAATAAATGAATAAAAATTCACGGAAAAAATATCTTTAAGGCTCAAGAAACTCAAAGTTTGAGGCAGCACATTTTTTGGAAGACGGTCCAAAATTACAGAATAATTCCAACCGAGGGAAACAAAGTTCATCCTCAATGTCTGATATAAGTCGAAATACAATTGCCAGCAAAATTGAGCAAAGGCAAGTTTGTTCATTTATCACAGAATAATGACTGTGACTAGTTTAGATGTTTAACAAAGTGGTTTTAAATTATGGCTATAACTAGAGAGCGTTAAGGAGGGAACAATTTTCCACGAGATACTTGTTTACTTGACAAATATATATACGATGTACCAGAAAATTCGAAGTTAAATATTAAGTGTTAATGATAAGTAAAATAAAATACCAATTTGAGCAAATGTTAATAGACAATCAAGCAGGTCAACTCGGATCTAGCCATGACTTTGACCATAGTTCAAGTAAGCAATATTAAAAAAGCTCAACTGGATATTATAATCAAAATTACATAATCAAAATATTTTTGTTTATTTGGATCGTAGATCGAGAAAAGGTACATACGATTCAATATTGCCTTATTTATAATTATGAAAATTAATTTTGTCTCATAGTGGAAAATATATTTACTCTAAAAAACAATTAACCTAATTGAACGAGACGTTCAGTGTTATTAGTGACAGAATATTAATTATGACATAAATACATCTGCATTATGCGTTTCATAATATTTTAACCTGGTAATTGTTCAATACTGAATTGTATCAGTCGCATCCGCATAGAAATCTACTCAAATTGGCCATATTTCCATGTAGAGAAAAATTTGTCTAAAAAACAATAATTTGTAACAGAACATTTTCCCCAAATTGCAGGATGAAGTTTATGGACGGAAAGCGATCGTTTGAGCTCGCGTTTGTTTGAAACCTGACAGTTCGTTAGGATCAGAGAATGTACGGCCCCTACTGACGAGTTGTGTGAATCGCTTTAAAATGAAGGAAGATCGATCAAAGTCGATGTCTCGTCCAATAAACATCATTGGAAATCTTCGTGCTTGAATCAAGATGTTTGTAGCTCTTGGCTCACGTTTCTTTCAATAATGTTAATGTGAAATTGAGTTGTATGCCCTCAAGCTCGTAAACTCGTTACATTTGAATTGAGAAGCCGTTAGCACCTTTCAGAACCTAATTTAACGGAGATTCATGACGCTGAAAATGACAAACAATATTTATTTAGAAATTTCTTTGCCAAAAATACCAAGAAAAAATTTTTTAAATCATTCCTTTAAGAAGACGAATCCTTTGCAAAAGTGTGAACAAATATTCTCTCAAAAAATCGAAGTAGAATAGTTATAGACAACAAAATATCTAAATAATATAACGAGCACAAAGAAAATGTTCAGTCTACAGAAATAAAAGCGCTGAAGAAATTTCCTAAATCCAGTTGGTTTATTAAGCTGCAGTTGGAAATTTCAAATATTCAGTTCAAAACCAGAGTAACGGAAATACGCACGACAATTGTATGACTTATACCTCATGTTTCCGGCAAGTCTGCGCCTCCATTTGCACAAAAGAAACTAAAGTCAACATCCAAACTTGACAGAGGCTGCTTCTCAGTCTAGCGTGATAACAAATAAATGCTGGCCAGCTTTTTTGGCCTGTATTTCAGAGCAAGGGCATTTAGAATTTTTATTAATCTTTCCAGCCTAATGCGAGGTGGCTTCAGTCTTCACAAACTTCGTGAGCTAAAAGCTAAAGAAATCTAAGAAACATATGTTCATACATCAATAAAATTACTTGCAGAGAGAATAAACATGTAACAAATAATTATAGAGAGGATCGATGGCAATTTGCGGTATCAGTACCATGATTTTAAAAGTTTAAATATGTATCATAAATTATCTACTTTGAATTGAGTAAAATGATTTGGTCTCAATTTTCCAGATAATTATAACATTAAATTCGGCACTGAAAATCGGCAACAGGCCATGGGCCTATGTCTTCAGTGCCGACACTTCTATTCTATTAAAACTTATCAGTTGGTTTAAAATAAAAGTATAGACATGTTTTACAATGCTTAACTGCAAAATAGGCAACGAAATTAAATGGATGTATGACTGCGGTTATCGTTTACGAGATTTTCGCCGTCTTCTTCCCATTGCTCCACACCAATCATTTACTTCTTTATCGAGGAACGGTAAAATTAATTATTTATTAGTAAAAAGATTTTCTAATTTCTTTATAATCGACAAATCGCCAAAGGAATCTTCAAACTCAACATCGTGTTGTCCTCGTATTGCAGCATTTCAAGACTAGAAATGATCCGGTAAAAAAATCTATATTCAATTTTAATTCCATAAATTTATTTAAAAATTTTCAAAAATTTTTACTCTTAATTTCTGATCGCAAACTTATACTGTATTGTAAATACAACATCATAAAAGGAAAGAAAACTGAAAAATCGTTTCACGTGCCTGAATTCAAATGAGCGGATGAGTTGTGATGCATAAAACGCAAACCAAACATCGATCAGATCCTATCTTGTGATTGTTCATTATTCATACATCATAGATTTTGAAAAACACGATGTCTTTACTGAAATTATTCACTTCGTTTAATACATCAATGTTCCGGACGAGGCAAATAGATAAAATGGCCGGTGTAAGTGCGGGCCTAAATTAAAAACCTTCATAAGTTAGGAGAGAAAAAACTTCTAATTACTGTGCTGGAAAAGTGTCGTCTAGTGGCCAATAACACTGAACGAGGTAATTGCGAGAACGAGTGGTACAGGTGAGACTTCAATAGAAAATTGATCACATGGCCTTGAAAAACGCAGAATTCTAGAATTTCTGTTCGTGATAAATTTTGTGTGTGACTCTTACGTCTGAACATTGTTTGAAAATAACGATGTATCATTAAGAACACTCGTATTCGTGGACGAAGCTGCGAGAATTGGTCCGAAATTAACGAAAATAGTACGTATATATTTTCTCTGTGCTATGCGTAACGTTTTGGCGTAAAATTTCTTTGAGAATGAAAGTATATTCAAAGTAGCCGCAACCAAACAAATAGTCAAAATAGTGTCATGAGAATTTATTTCTAAATTTGGTTTGAAAGGCGGTTGTATTGTTGTATATTTTCTTGCTAATATTGCTTTACTGATGCATGATGCACCTGAATTTCACGAAAATTAAACAAACGGTGCATTAATGCAAGCAATCGTCATCAGGGATGATAACATAGGACATTTAGAGAGAAGTTTGCAATGTCTTAACACAGTCACTAGACTTGGGTTTTATAACGGTTGAAAATTAAAAAGATAACGGTGATAACGATAATCATCGTTCACAGCCAAACATTGTAGCCTCTCTGTTGACATATTGAACACTGCAGTCAATCTTTAAAATTTACTCTTCTTCACCTAGTAACTTTTGTTATTTTCACCCCTGATACTCTCAGCAGGTCAATTTTCCAAGCTGTACGTGCGTAGCAGTTCTGTTCGTAGCAGTTCTGTTCCTGACTTTAATAGTCTTTAACTTCCTGCATTTGTTCATTGCACTGTACACCTTAAGTGAGCTGCATAATCTGGGTCTAGCAGCAGCCTGAAGCACAGCGCTGTGTTGGTCAGATTGCTTGGCGTGTCGGCAGGTGGAAGGCGATCCGCTGATCAGACAAGAGACCAATGATCTACGCACCAACGACCTTGTCAGGAGCGATTACGTTACCATTGTTGCAGCGCTGTTATTTAATATCTTGAGAACTTGTTTTTGATCATCTGACCAACACTTCTTTAAATAATGTTGTACGTCTATTGATTAATTGTACCCTAATAACGAAATTGATTTAATGCTACTTTGTGGACTGAAAACCAATATATTTATGTCACTTACGTCATTTGTCCTTTATATGCATATTCTCTCTTGTGAGAACCTAACAAAGTGGAAGTTGCTATGAAGCAAAAGTAGGCCTTGTTAATAAAATTTGTGTTTTTTAGTGAGGAACTATTAGGATACGTATTTATTGATCAATCATACGTTGAATCAATTTTATTATAGGTTAGTGAAACTTGTACTTCAAAAATGAACATATAACAAATTTCTCAACTAAGCTTGAAATTAAGGCGCTAAATCTAAATTCTAAAGGATGCGTTTGCAATTAAGGCTGAAGACCAAACATTTCACTAAACTTGACATCATACATTTTTTCTCCGAATAATTTCTACATATTAGTTCGATATCAATGGTAGGGAACAAATGAAACGGGCAGGTTTAGTCTCAGGTCAGCAGCTATAAAATGGTTGTCCTGAGTGTAGGACCTAGCGAAGTAGTAATGGTAAGAGATTCTTGCGCAATGCATTTATATTGACGGCTGAATATGCTGACACAAGTTATTCCCATTTGCAGGAAGCGCATGTGATGGACATGAGAATCATGCATCTTGATTGAATAGTGGTCGAAGCCTATGGTCTTGTCCAGGCCTCTCGAAACTTAAACTTATATCTTCGTAGCTTGTTTCAAATGAATGGCCCTCAAATTATCGTTCTATCCTTCTTCTTCCTTGTCTGATATACATGGGTATAAGTTCAAGTACCTCTTCACTTCCTTCTATCGAATAGTTTGAATGATTCTCGTAGATAATGAAACTTATCTTCCTGGTATCCTGGTCAAGCGTCGATCATCGTACTGCCAGTGCTGCACGGTGCACTGGCCTGCACATAAACACTGTAGTGACTCGAATTTATATCTCGCACTAGTATTTCTCTTGAATGTCGTAATTAATTTTATTAAACCTCCAAACTCGTGATTATCAACCCTTGAAACAATATCTTACTTAATTATTTTGATATCGATTGTTTTTTTCGTATTTCATCATTTCACTATTAAATAATTATAAAATAATTGGTAATTAAAGCTTGTCAATTCTTTAGCACGGAAAACGCTCGTGTAATTTTTGAAGGATTAAAATTCAGTAAAGGAAGAAATTATTTTATATTTAACATCGTACCATCAATTATTGAGTTCGTTTTAGATGGCGCGAGCGGGTAAATATTAGCCAATCGCGTGTTAGCGTCACTTGCTGGACGACGTCGTGGGGTGAACATCTGCTGAGGGGTAAGATGCTAAGTTTCACTAGAGTTCAATTTCTATAATGTAATGAAACATTTTGGTATAACTGTCATAACTAAATACTAATTGTGTTCTCCTGTATTCTTTTGATATTGTTACTCCATTATTTTCATGTCATACTTTCATTCTAATGACCTACCACCCTCAGGTGTTGGTCATACCGTCATTCTTCAACCCATCATACTAAAACTAAATCATACTAAACATTCATATTCTTACTTAATACATATTCTTTGCAATCAATAGGAAGAGGAACGTTTGTTTTCACTTCTCACTTCTAAATCTCGATCCACAACCCCATAGCCCATCATCTTCCAAAACACCACCAGAAGAGAGGAACTGCAAACGTACCAGCATTCGGTCTGTGGCTAGCGTCGCTCCGCTAGATGAATATCAAACACAGAGTTGTGAGTTTGTCGCTTAAACAGTATGGCCGGCGCCTGTAATAAGCAACAACTTTCCGGTTCGTTTGTTCAAACCTGGTTTTTAGTAAAATATGCACAAATAATTGCAACTAAATAGTTTGTTAATTTTTTGGGGACATGCAGTTTCAATGTAAAATGAAAAAAATGTCACGTAACTCATCATTCATGTTATCAAGCTATATCATACTCAAGCTGCTCCAAACGTTCGTACGGTCGAGCCGAGCGTGTTCAGCGTGATTGAGCATACGACTTTCATTTCGTGCGACTTGCGACAGATCAGTCAGTTTAAAATGACATGTCGTTCGAACAGCCTGCGAACATTTCGTTCAGGATTGCCAGATATGACTTTTTCTCCAAATTCCGCAATTATGTAAAATTTTACATGCATTTGTATAGTAAAATTTATGCGGCCGAATTGTCCATTTGTAGCTTTTCTATGGAAAATATTGTTTCCAGTTCTCAAGTAATTTTGGTCATTCACTTAAAGTTTCACTTCACCCAAAAGTGAGTCCTCAGAAATTATCCACGTGTAACAGTCGCGACTCCCATGTTTAGTTGACAACACTCGCGAATGCCGCCTAAGCCGTACTGCACACAGTTGCCACCTGCAGCGGTGTTTCGAAATAAATTTAGGCTTTTACTAGGATGCACTAAAAAATCTCACACTGCCCTACAGAGCTTGCCGACGAACGGCGCTGGCCGGCACATAAACGCTCACTGTAAAGTCTTGTTGAAGGTCCATGATGCTCCAAGTTACCTTTCCATCCTACCCTGTCTCTCACACACTCTCTACGTTGATCGACATAGTTTTTCATCTCCTCGGCTTGAGTTGCAACAATTTCAGAGAATGTTTCATCCAAAATCTACTCAAACTCACAAATACTGCCAGGCGTTACATTCTTCATCCGAGCGCAGAATGAACAAGAATACCTCTATATAACAATGCCTGGCACTTACTATTTGCCGCCAAGATTATCGGTTTCAAATTTCCAAGCGTATAAGCACCTCAAGACAGGTAAGGAAACAGGAATGTCCGCAATAATATATCGATTTTTCTGCTTGGTGATAGAAGCCATCAGCTGACGTCGTTAGGTGTGAGGAGTAGATTAGCGCTAGAAAAGTTGCTATGCGAGACGAAAAGGTATATGACATTACTAATATCGGCGGCTGGGTGGAGAGTCGAATCCGTGTGCTGCATGGGGATAGAACGTGGAAACTTGGCACACTTCATCAGAATGGTCAGGAGCTGAAAAATACTTAAAAAGTTTGCGTGCAACTTCCTCAGAATGCGAGGCAATCCCTTCGTTCTGACACATGTCGTTCTGACATGTAGGCTTAGGTGGAAAAGATGTAGGTTTGACAGCACTTGAATCTGGCTCTAGTTTAATCCTAGATTTTTTTCAGTTCTAAAGTTCGAATACTTTCAGGATGGCTGTAAAAAATTACTTCACAGGGGGGGGGGGAAGTTATCGAACCTCCGTCCAAATTACTGCTTCACAGGATGGGGCAATTAACCGTTACCGCTTCCTTCCATCAAAACGCAGCCCACTTCTTAAGGTCACTAACGGTGCTTCTGTTTCATTAATGTAAATCTTAGTACCACAACAGTCAGGATGGTACTTAGGAGTAAGATCAAAAAGTTTTTTAATAAAATCGTTAACAACGGCATTCTTTCATTCTTCTAATGAATTCTCTTTCAAGCACATACGGTGTATCGGCATAGTTGTCATTAATAATGAGATGATCGACAATTTTAGGTACGTACTCTTGCAGGTAAGTCTTCAGATAAGTAAATTTGACTGCATCAGGAAGTGAATGCCGGCAATCAATGACGTTAATTAATTGCTGGAGAAAGTTTGAATAACGGGCAATTATTGAACTACCGCTACCTTCTTAATAGCACGATGACCATAGTTTAATGACAAGTTCATCATACAGTGTACGTCAAGTACGTAATTTAGCCGATCCACAAATACACCAATTTGGAGTGTTCAGAAATTTCGTCGATTAAGCTATCTAAAGAATATCTTTCAGGAAGATAATCCCTGATTCGGGCAACAAGAAAGCCTCTGGTCTCACGGTCAACAGCAGCTACCACCAACTATTCCAGCTCAATGAAAAAAAAACATAATAAATAAAAAAACAATGGAAAAAATCATACATTGCACCCTCATGCACGTACGAGGCGCTAAGCTCAGGTAGGAGTGGAGTTGCTGTCAGATATTTTCACCTGTGATATTCTATTGGAGACTTCGGAAAAAAACGGTAAAGGATAATAGTACTAAATTAGCAAGGAAGAGTTTACGGATAAATAAATGAATGCCGCCTTTAGAGTTATTACAAATTAAAGACACCAATAAAAATTTTTTTAGGTACTTAATCCCAAAGACGACCGGTCCAAAGCTTGAGGAAGCAGACGCGTAAAGAAATTTGGAACGAGACCAAGTTCTAGAAATGCTTGGTAGCCTGTTAGCGGTATCGTTATAGGTTCACCGACGTTAAAGACGAATGAGCCCGGCCCAACATACATATATGGAGGAAATAAAAAATAAAAACACTTGATAGAAATCTATTAGACACGTATAGTAAGGTATAGCAAAAAATGTTTCAAAATTTCAGTACAAGTAATTCAAGATTGTAAAGCAAAGAATTTCCACACTCCATAATGAGAAGGATCTCTGAATTGCACCTTTGGAGTCTCCGAAAGCCCCCAGAAAAATTGACCAAAGTGTCCCACCAGAATTGCAGGTATTATATATAGCGCAACCGGGGCGACATTAATTTGATGTTTTCACATCTAACTCTTCCTGCCAACAACCATATGTACAAACCCATGCCTGTCAATAGGTATGGAGAAAAATAACTCTCAAAATTTAGAGCCTAAGAAATTCGGAAATTTCCAACATTAGCTTAGCCAGGAAACTCCTTATGTAGTTGAACTTATACAATCATCATATCTGAATATCACGGTCAATGATTTATTCTGTACCGGCAGAGAAGGATGCGACTAGGGTTCTGCATTAATGTCATTATAATGGCAATATACATGATATGATTAATATTTCAATGGTTTATATTTTCCTAACCAGAATGCCGATTAGCAAAATGAATGTGATTGACGGATTACGGAAATGAAACATGGTGTCCACAAACCAAATATTCCCTACTTCTAGTTTAACAGAATACTTCGAAACAAAACATAATTCAATTTCTACGAAATTATTTCTATATCTTGCGGTTAAAATTAGCTGCCTCCATAACTGCGCTAAATCTCATTAAAATTTAGAAGACGTTCTTCGAGATTCAAACATTAGAATTTTGAAAACGAGTGTTCAGCAGATCTTGTCAGGATTTTATTGCAATCACGCATAAGTTCATTGCAATCACACATCGTCTGATATACAAGGACGGTGGTTCTCTTGATCAACGTTGTCAAGTGACGTTTTTTGTATGCTCCTGCGTGAATAAAGAATAAAGAGTAGGGTAACATAGGGCAGCGAGCCCTCTGCGGGTCATGGGCCCATAGCGGGTTTCTCGCTAAGTATGGCAGATATTGGTCGGTGTTCTCTACCGCCGGTCGACAGTTTCACTGGGATGAAGTGTACGGATTACTGTATATGAAGCTCGATTATTGTAGGTGAAGCTTTTGAAATTACTGTGAATTATATTTTGAAAGTAATATTTATAGGGATAATTTTGAGATCAAGTTTAGACTATAAGCTTTTAAAATAAAATGTTGACACGATATAAATTGAAATTAAATTGAATAACTCTATAGGCGCCTAATTCACATCATACATTCCTCATTAGTTGTACCTTTAAACAAAACAAAGAACCACCTCGTATCAATTAAAACTTCATCAAAAATTTAGTTTAAAAAAAGAGGGGGGCGCGCTGCCCCATGTTGCCCTACTAAAGTCTGTCGTCCCTTGAAATTAAGGAATCGTGTCCACCTGGATGGCATGGTTATACAATCCAAATACAATTCATCAAGCGGTAAATACAATCTAAATTTTTTCTTCCGCTTGATGGAGCCTTACATTGAACTTGTATTCTGAATAAGGCAAATATTAATTACAATTATATATAAGTATACAATTTACAAATCGGGTGAAATATTCCCGTAATTTCATGGAATCCTCTACAAATCTCAAAACGATTTATAGAAAACACGAATCAATTTGATGTTTCATATCTATGCATTAGTGAATGAAGATCGGGACGTAATATTAGTGGCCACGAAGAGTGTGAAGAGAATTGAGAAAGAAAAGAATGTAATAAACTGGGTTCAAGGCTAGTAAGGAGGGATAAAAGGCATTGAAGGGTTAATGAGGGATAAAGAAAGAAGGAATGGGGTTCAAGTAGGGTCTCTTGTGTTCAAGAGGGTTAAGGGAAAAGGGCTGGAGTTAGGAGTGTAAAATAAAATCTACGGTCTTTTAGAGCCTTTGCTGCTGCGCCCATGGCCTTGACAAGCTCAAAAATCAAATTTAAAAATATTGATAATCAAATTTTGGTCCTTTAAGGACGTGAAAAATTAGTAAATATTGCAATATTTTCTAACGTTTCACGGTGAATAGCGTAAAGTATTTATCCTCTTAAATTCATAACACTTGAACTTTAGAATCTCCTGCAATGAATTTTTTTGCGAATTTGCGTCAACTTTCCTAATATTCAATAGTACACGTGACCATCGACAGGAAATTTTTCAAAAAATATTCTAACGGTTAATAAGGTTCGATAAAATGTGAAAGAAAAAGTGATTTTTGGGATATTGTTTAGCGAGAAAAACAATAAAACAGTTTTTTAACCAAGAAGTTATGAATAGGAAACAGTACGAGAAATTAACTCATTGTAATTCACATTCAAAACTCCTTAACCCTCGAATTCTTTATTGAATGAATAATGAAAACCGACAATAGCTCATTCATACGAATCATTAATCGTTTATCCATGCGTGCAGAATGCTCCCAAATAACTGATAAGGTGGCAAACTTTTATATATGCTTGCTATTTATATTTATCATCTAGCAGAAATAAATTATTATTGCAAGAAACAATAAAGGAGGACTTTTTGAAAAATCAATATCAATTAATTATATGAATAGCACGATAATATTTTGCTAGCCATAACAATCGCAGATGAAACTTAAATTAAAAAATTCCAGACACTTTGATAGCCTTTTTTGAAATTCCTGACACTTTGTGAATTTCGGGATTTGCTGGACACAATTTGAGAAAAAATGCGCATAGTCAAGAATGTTAGGCGCAGCAATTACGAGAATCAACATTTACTCGAGTCTTTGCCAGCGCTAATGCAACTTTTTGTTTTTGATTGGACTCACAAAATCGAGGCACCTTACGATATATCTACTGATTTTCATAGTCCGTAACTCTGTTTCTACATCCATCTGCAACATTCTACCGTCGATATTCACATGCACTAAAGGTAGTTTCGATTTCTAGCTTAAACATCGACTTTTTGTCGTTCTTTTTGGGAAAGTTCAGCCTCACCTACAGCGGAAAACATACCTACCGCCTGCAGAAGAAAAAATTCAATGACTGACGCACGGTCACCCGGTTGCAAAAATTTACACACTGGAAATTTTAAAGTCTGTGGATCAGCGATTGAGTGTCACTCACGGCAAAGAAACAAAATATTGATGTGAACTGTTAAAAATTTATATCTTTGTATCGTTGTTTGGACGAGTTGTCGAGTGAAAAGCCGAAGAACTCATTGCATACTTGAACACAATTTGCAACTGTCGCTTTGGATGTATACCGAAGCTTATTTCTTATTCGGCGTTTTATAATTAATTCGCTCGAATTTTCACTCTTTCCTTTACCACGTTTTACTGAGCTTCCACAGAGCCTTAGCACGTTTCGAGTGAGCAACTGCCGTAATATTGTCCATTCTGGTGCAATGTGTACCCAAGTGTAAAATTCCACCCGAAAAGTATTCCCAGGCTTTCTAAATTTCGCTTAAGTAAATTTCAAGTCTCTCGAATTTTGCACTGACTGGCAGAGTTCCCTCAAAAATGTTTATCTAAGTGAAGAGATTTTGTTTGGCAAGGTTGAAGTTACACAAGTGCTATTGGAGGCGTCTGCGAGAATTGTCGGGTTGTCAGTGCGTCATCCATACGCCACTCTGGGCCGACCAATACGCTACCGTAGTGCTCACCGCCAGTCATATTGTTTCATCTGCCACGACCTGAAATACTGGGCCAACAGTGCTGGCTCCTAAATCTTGTACTTGGGTAGCTCCGGCAGCTGGGGCCCATGGGACTGGAAATAAGGTGTACGCGGCTACAGTGGAACTTAGGTGATCATAGTTGTTTACTTGCTGCCCTCGATCAGACTCCTTTCCTGTGACTCGTTTCTTCTACGTAGACGTTCTACCGGCCTCTTCTCACGGGATGACCGCGAGCTGGATGTGGTCTTCTGAGTGACTGGTGCGTCACTATTTCGTCGCAGCTCATGCAGTTCTCCTAGGCTCTTCAGTACCAGCTCGGGCTGACAAGGCTCGTTAACCTTTGAAGGTAGTTCATCCAGGAGAAGGTAACTTCGAACCCAAATCTCCGCTGCTTTGCGGCTAACCCCTTCATGGAAAAGGCTAAGGGAGTAAACCCCGACATCAAATCAGGAGCTGGAGTCCCAGGAGGTTGCTCACGCTTCGGCTGCAAACGTGTTCTGGACCAGTTGGCATACTCAGCGCATACAATTTCCACGATTCCCAAAATCTGCGGTCTATATCTCCTCGGTGACTTCGACGCGAGAGTGGGAGCCGATCACGAGTCATGGCCCACCTGCCTCGGAAGATTTGGGAGGGCGAAGATAAATGAGAACGGTCAACGCCTGGCGTCATTGCATGTGCGTGACAAACAAATATTCAAGTGCAGGGAGATCCAACCAGTATCTTGCAGACAATGTGGTCCCGTCTCTGGCATCAGCCAGATAACGGTCCTCGCTCCCGCAGCTATCACAGCGCCGACTGTGATACGGATCACGCCCTCGTAGCCAGCAGGGTGCGCATGGCACCAAGAAGCCAACATCATTCAATATGAATGGGACACCCTCATATATATGCCAGCTGCGTGCGACCTTGTGAAGACCCGGCAGTTCGTCAGCAGCCTGGAAGCTGCTATCGGTGAGGATGCAACGGCGGCGATGACTTTGATTTAATGTGGTCAGGCCTCCGCGACGCCACGTGCGACTGCGCCGTCAACGCCTACGGAAAAAAGTACGAAGGAGCATGGACTGGTTAGATGCAGACTGGAGGGAGATGATGCCGGTGACGGAGAAGAAAAGAAAAGCCTTACTGGCTCACAAGGGCAACCTCACACCGTCACTCTGCAGGCCCTCCGGACCGTCAGGGGCGAAGCCCAGCAGACAGCTTGACGTGGCGCCAACACGTACAGGAGGAACCCCTGTACAGCAGTAGCAGCATTCAGTCAGCTGCCAATACAGGCAACGTAGAGGGATGTACGAGGGCCACAGGATCAACCCCGTCCAAGACCGCTCCACTCAAGTCCAAAACCGGCGAAGTCCTAGCTACAGGAGAAGTGCCATGAGCAGTAGATGCCTCTCCACATCGCTTCCATTAATTCAACAAGAGCCTTCGACCAGTTTGGTCGTAGCAGATTTTTCCACTTGTTGCAGAAGATTGGCCTGCCTATTCCTTCCACGAAAACGTGCACGTCACGGTTTGCTTCAACTGTGTGACTTGATAGGCTTTTCCAGTCAACAGGATAGTGAACCAGTGCTGCTTGCTCGCACCCACGCTCTTTGGCAGCTTCTTCTCCATGCTTCACGGTGCGCCTTCGCGGAATGTAACGAGGGCGTCAACATACACGCTGGACACGATGTTAACCTCTTCAACGTAGACCGTCTTCGAGCCAAGACCAGGGTCACCAGTGTCCTAACCCGCGAGATGCTCATCGCCGACGATGCAGCCTTGGCATCACATGCCGAGGAAGGACTCCAGCTGTGCTTCTACAAGGCTTGTGTCCTCGTAACTCCTCGTATGGTTGCAAGAGATGGATCAGCTACGCGAGGCACGAAAGGAAACTCGGCGGCTTCCACATGAGGAGTCTCCGGCGCATACTGCAGATCAGGTGGCATGACAGAGTCCCAAATTCTGTGGTACTAACTAAAGCGATCAAATATGATCAGTCTGCTCTCAGTTCTCAGTGAGAGACGTCTGGCTGGGGCATGTCAGTAGAATGGTAGCGGGCCGCATACCCAAGGACCTCCTCTGCGGCGAGCTCGTGTAAGGCCGACGGAAAACTGGACGCCCGAAACCACGCTTCAGGGACATCTGCATGAGGGACTTGAAACGGTGCCGCATCGACCCAGTCTTGAGGGAGACTCAAGCAGCTGACCGCCATGGCTGGAGACTCGCTTTCGGGCAGGCAGTATTCTGCGTTGAGGCCGAGCGCCGCGATGGCGACTCTCAAAGTAAGTTCAGACAGAAACAACGGTCGACGCAACTGCAACAACCATCTGCCTTCACTAGTGAAGGTTGTGGATTGGATTGTCACTCCTGCATCGGTCTGTTCAGCTATTCTCTTTGATGCAGGCAGGACCAAATGCTACTTCATCGTCTCTAGAGACGAACGGATGCCGGCAAATTAAGTTGCTAATATTTTTTGTTCGCCAATCAGTTTCCCGTGTGATCGAAATTATGATTTAGAAGCTAATGTGCCAAAATTCTCAATAAATACCCCGGTTCGGTTTTCATGGAATGGCAAAGGGGAAAAAATATTATCGTCACGTGGACAGCAGGGTTTCATCGCTGTCAATATTGAAGTTTGGCGAGATTTACGCGCTGGCTCATTTCCGAGAAGTACAGTCTAAACAAGTGATCAGATATTCCGCCTTGCTCTCACTTTACCAATGAACACGACTTGGTGATGTTGTACTTATAATGACGTTTAATATTTCTTCAATTCCATCTTCTCTCCAAGGTTAAGTTTTTCTACTGTTCAATCAAATACCACCCTGCCAGTCTCATTGCTATCACCTATATACCTCTCAACTTTTCCCTGCAAATGAGCATGCAACCTATGCTCTCAATTCCCTTCCTTCATTCATCAATATCATTTAATATATTCTATGCAACACTTTATTATTATTTTCAATTTATGTGGTAGCCACCGAGACGACAAATCAAACTACCAACTCCACGCATTTGCGCATTAGAGGAACTTTTCCGACTGAAACACATGATCAAGCTTCTCTCACGCACTGTCCTGGAGTCCCTTGTAATTTATCGCCGGTCTGAGCCATCGTGGCCTAATGACTAGTTGCTGTTATCGAATGCCACACGAAACTGCATGGAAGTCGTGAAATTCGTAGCACCATGACCCTCGCTATGAAACTTTCTAAGCATGGAAGTAAGTGAAGTTACCGTCATTTCTAGCCAAATTATATTGCTCAGTATCACTGGCGAGGGCTCTTGTAACAAATAACAACGTAGCCGCTGAAAGTTAGGCTCAACTGCTCGCTATAACTCGAGGGCGAAATAATAGAGCAGAAAATAATCGATTTGTGAATATACGTACATCATTGCGCGACGTGAGAATGATGCACGGTCTCAGAAAGTGCGAAGTGTCATCACTAATTATGATGAGTTAGAAAAGTTTGCTAATGGATGTTATTAGCCCTCTTGATAATCCATGAAATTTTTCACCGAGCAGCAATCCGAAAAAAATTGCCATCACATGAAATGACCTCGATGGTATGAATGATAAATAAATCATTGATAAATACCGAAAATCAACATCACAATACACCAGCGAGGGGAAAATTTAGTGGGATGCCGATCTTAATCAATGAAGCTGGGGACAATTTAAAAACCCACGGTATAGTGTCACTTGAAGTTCGAATGATTATTGATAACAGCGCCACTTCCCTCCTTAAAAAACACAAAATTTATCCATAAAATATTATTTGAACCTTCTCCATTTAGAATACGAAATATATTTCCAATAAAACTCACTCGAGATGTCAAACTTCATGCATTCCACCGCCGAATTTTCCTACATAAGTGATAAATTATTTTACTCACCTCCTGTGTTGTTGGTGTTTTCAGGAACATTATCGCAGCCATAACTGCGTAGCCTAGGAATACTTCTAGGTTTACGATGGTTATCGCTGTGTTCGCTTCTTTCGGCGCGTAGAGTATAACTTTTACGCCAGAGTATTTTCAACGATGTCAAATTACTCCCGGAGTGTGGCTTATTTTCATAGGTCCGTTGTTGCACATTTTTTATAGCGCGGTCACTGTTAAACATCCGAAATAGATTGAAAGGTTTTGACAAGTTGGAGAACATTTCATTGGTCATTTCTTTCGATGTCTGGATTCGATGATTGTAGCTGAATTCAGGCGATGTGGTTAAATTATTCATGAACGGGGACAAGTTTCCTAAATTCTTGCTGCTGGCGCCAGGAAATGGAAGTTCATTTGTTGGGTTCGGTTGTAGGCACAATGCCAACATAAATGTTAGACACATCTTTCGATGCATAGTGAATAGAATTAAATGCATTATGGTCTCGAGCACCTCACAACTGTACAACGAATGACTCATTAATAATTAGCGGAGCTGAAACTTTGTCAGAATTTCGGTGGAAATTAACACAGTTTTTGACGCAATCCCACTCTGGGGACAAATTTTCAGTGAAGAATCTTTTCTCAATTAAAGAAGCATTGCTCTGGGTGTGTAGTTACAAACAGAAAGGTCCTCTTGACTAAACTATCTTCAACTAATAGTTTTATATCAAATGACTTACTGGGTAATCTAATTTCCATCTTCAAGTATTTTGTGTTTCACTGTGAATTTAAGAAGTACAATTTAAAACGCATAAATTTATAAATTAATCCAGTTTGTATAGATTTTCCAAAAAAATCACATAAAATAGAGATACAGGGCACATCATTCACTATTTTCTTCTTTGCAGGGCCGCCGTCTCAGTGATTCATCAATAGAATGAAATAAAATGACGATTCATCAATGCTAATAATTCAACTTGAACTTTTGGCTGCATTATTCATTGTTCAACATACAAGGCGAAAAAGAAATCACCTCCTCTCTCCAACCCATGCCTCGCTGATATTTACTCGAACAATTATGTTTAAAGTTTTTTTCCTATTTGTTTTTAAGTATCGAATAGATCAGTGTTTAGGAATGAACATAGAGAATCATAGATTCTAATGCTTGTAGGGATCGAAACACTGATACAACAGCAGCAATCCCATGCATCAATTGAGAACATGTGTCAGTATATAGATGAATAAAGTCACTGATTAAATTTATTCATGATCAACTGAAAGTAGTGAATAAAAGTCCAATTTCATTCGATATAATAATTTAAAATATTTTGAAGCATTTTCTTGAACCTTCGGGTAAAACTGCAGTAAGATTTAAACTAAAATTTGCTCGGCGAAAAAGTAAAGCGAGTTGAAGGCACGTGCAAGATTATTTTAAATATAGAAGTGTCGGCTGTTTGAAAAGATTTTCTCTATATTATCATCATCTCCTACACATTAAAAAATATTTATTTGAATAAGTTATGTCGTATAATGAATTGTGATAACGACTTGGATTCCCCGAAAAAACGTGTGATCAACGTTTGTTACAGCATCAGATGTGTAAGATAACAATGTTGATCCCATTCGTCCCTTGATATTTCCTGATTGATGTCTTCCTTGTTGAAAGATAAGATCCTTCACATGCGATATGTCACAGATGTCATAGACGGAAATATGTTATTTTTAACTAACCAATTCAACCTTCACAACATTCACTCTACATTCGTCAACTCAACCACATTTAAATGTTCAAGCAATGCAAATAGCAGCCGCTTTCTAAATTTATTTCCTTCATGAACAAAAGTATATTATATATATTATTGTATAATTTAAATATATATATATATGGTACATTATTGTTGTACGAATATTAATAATATTTCTTCTCTCTCATGGAAATAAAGTTTATGAAGGATGCACAGAATTTTTACAGCATTGTTTTTTTCGAATAATTATAAAATGGTCATTTGATTTTAATTTGAGAACTCTTAGACAGATGCGACACCCGTTCGTTCAGGCGCTCAAATTCAAAGAGTTTCTGCACGTTAACCTGCAAAATCCGCCCCCATTTGCGCAGGATCACAGGATTTATTCCAGCTGATGAGGATTAACCACGCCATCGGCCATCCTGAGAGGTTAAATTGAAAAGCCGCAATATGAAAGAAAAATGCACCGATTAAAGCAAATTTGTTTGAGTGGTGAAATACGAAAATAAAACTGAACAAAATGATTAATCCGAATGAAAAGAAAAATAGAGGCGAAAATACAAATAATAGGAACTAAATCATAGAGGATAATTTAAAACTAAGTTCGAGAATAAATACCCGAACGACTGGGAAGAATCGCTGTCACTTCATATTTATAGTGGATAATAACCCCAAAAGTCATGCAGTTTACGCAACCAATTTTCACACGAAAAAAAAATAGGAACCGAACTAGAAAAATTATCTGCCAGAATTGCATGGAAAGAAGAGTCAGTTCCAAAGCTACTAATCTTAGCGCAGCAGCAATGGTGGCACGAGCCGAAATTAGAAGCCAATCAGACGGCTTTTGAGGGCGCGAGATCGAACGCAATTAGTTTATCATCGGAACTCGATCAGGGATGCACATAATGTTCACTGGTGCAACCTTCACTAATACCTTCTTCTGATCCCGATCATAAGTGGGGATGAAATACCGAGATATGAAGATTCATTCTAAACTAACTCCAACCCTTCTAAGTTACTAAAAAGCCGAGGATATCTTTCGGTAAAGTTAGAACATCTTGGTTTCTCTGAAGAAAGAAAGCAAGAAATCTTAGATTTCTGGGTTTCTTTTTCTCTGATATTATGAAATATAATTTTAACCAGGTACAAATTTCATTGTTAATCAATTAATTTCATCTTATAAGATTATTAGACCCAAACATGATTTAATCACGTAAGTTTCGATGAGACATTTCGATCTGGCTTTTGGCATATCAGCACGAAGACAAAAGTTGCTGTAATGAAGCTGATCTTGATTCATGAAGTTACTTGATCAAAAGGTGCAAAATCAGTGAATTTCGGAGGCTATTTCATGAACGATTATCGGATAATGAGTGACCTGAGACTCATCATCGCGTCTCGTATATATCTCGTCTGGATCTATGCTAAATGGATTCGAATCAGCAAAAATTATAAAGCACATAAATCAGCAAAATTATGAAGCACATAAATTTTCAAACTTGCTATCGGGACCCTACGATGATGCTTCGTAAACATAATAGGGCCTAATATGATAAATAACTTATATTAATTAATATACATATAACAATGAATTTTTATCTATAAACAAATGATTGTGACGCTCGGCTGTAAGTTCTCTAAAAATACGATGCAAATGATTTAAATCTGTCACTTCGGAGTGAACGAAAGAATATCAAATTATATTCAAAATTGCACGAAAAAAAACTAAATTTCCGTACCTTTGTATGCAACTAATACAATATTAGTTGCCTATACAACACAAACATATTTGGAGCCGGAATAATGTTTCCAACGTTTGGAAATGATAACAAGTTTCATGTTCGAATTTTACTTTAAGCCGATTGTACTCGCAGAGCTGAAAATTTTCCGTTATAAAAGCTAAAAACTGATCACATGTTTTCCAATAGATCAATTTCTGTAAACGTGATTGGCCTGAAAATTGAATGCATATTATAGATAAGTTGCAAAGAAATTGTATTCAATTCATTTTCCACAAGGCTGAAAACACATAAAAATTCCTGCAAACTCAAAATTAACGAATACTGAATTTATGTGTCCGTAGACTAGATTTTCACGCGATGGCGTCCTTGAACATTATTGGTCCACATTATTCCCAAAGGAAAGGGCTGAAACGTGTGTCTGCCGCACAAACAAAATGAAAATACGGGAATAAGTTATTGTGGTACCAAAAAAGTTTGACAAAAAATAGTTTTTTTAATGAACAGTTATCATTCAAGCTGCTGAGATCATCGGCTGCTGTAATATATTCTCTCTTTATTCCTGAGTTCGACTCGAGTTGTACAGTTCAGTTGTACCTGAACTCAAATAGGTTACAGATGAACGGGGATATCAATGAGATGGCATCGAAACTTCTACCAACAGGCATGGTCACTTCTTCGGCTGTATCAACATTTATTTTGATTTCCGGAATAATTTTTCCGATGCTAAAATCGCAAACAGAACGGGTGCCCTCTCAAAAATTTCAAATCATCTCCATCTTTCAGAGTTGAAACAGTTACCTGTCTTTGTATACATGTTGGTGTGTACTCAATACGCGAAATTCGAAATAATAACTACACGCGAAATTCTGTAACTACACTCCAAATATATTGCTTTCCTTTGTGACATGATGTTTGCCATTTCAATAAAAATTTCGACAATGAAATTTCCTCAATCTGAAACGTTCAATACAATTCCGTCCAAAAAACTCTGAGAAATTCGTGACCGCAAAGAGGAATCATGAGTTGGAATACCGAGAATAGATTTTATTGAACCAACGAATAATTACGGCAATTAAGCCGACAAAACTTTCTAGCAAATTTTTGATTATTTGAAATAATGAAAAGCAATCGCCCAAGAATGAAACGTAAATTCTTCAAAATGTGAGCAATTCAATACGTATCCTTAGTATCCTTAGTATTTGTTTGGGACATAGCAGTCTCAGGCCACGATGGATCGCCGCCTCTTTTATAAGAGGCGGCATGTATGTATTTATACTATGTATCCTAAGATATACATAGTATAAATAATTTTAAATTTAGAGAATCACACACCGTCTGTTTTCTAAAATGCGGATAACAAGGCTTGGATAATATGAAAATTTGGCCAGTAATCAGGCTCACGCTAAGTAAAGGTTAAGGTTGGGCGCAATAAATTATTCATGTAGCCACAACAAACAATTGCACCCGGAAATTAAACTCAATAGAAGCTTCTGTTCCGCAGATCTGAGTTAAGCCTTGCCCCGAAAATTTGTCGAATAAGATAATGTTACGTAGATCATAACTTTTTTGTAGGCAAGTATGATTATGTATTAAATAATAGTGAATAACAAAGCAATAATGATACACGATTATCCTAATACTATTACCAAGATTACATTCCAACTTTAATCAGTTTGCCAGGTCTAATATTATCAGTGATCTGACTGAGCTACTTTTACTGATTTTCGCCTTTCAGTAATTAGAGAACGCTGGTGGAAACTTCAGTTCAGTACTTCAGATTTGCGTGTACAGGGATTGATTTGAAGTGATTGTGGCAAAATAATTGCTACACATTCATACGTATTATTATATATAAACAATTTAAGGCTTAGAGCAGAATTTCCCAATTTCAAGGACTGCCATCTTTATTCTAGATTTTTATTTTCATATTACTAGCACTGATAACGAGGTTTGATATCAACTTGATGTCAACATAATCATCGAATATTAAGTATTCTTCAATGAAATTTGGCTCGCGTTTCGTTTCCAATTCTAATATTTGAGGGGCTTTTATGTAAATTGATCTACTACTGCAATTTTGCTAAGTGATATTCTGTTTTAATTAACTGAAAGTAAGAAAATAGTACACAGCAGAATTTTCAGGACTCTCTGATGTAGAATAATATTATGTTGATATTTCCGTTTACTTAACAATCTAACTTTGGCATTTTCTCATAATTTTACTACAATCATACTGTACGACCTGCCGCTTCCATATCAGTTGCTAAATTGAATTTAATATTTTTCATTGGTAACAAATAAATTTTTTTCTGAATTATAAAAAAATGCGACTTTTTTAATGATGGAAATATTGTTTAATTTGTTCACAATGTCTTAAGTCGCAAGAATTCTTGATTCAAATAGGTTTCCGTTGAATTCAATCGATATCGCTGATAAAACGCGATTCGGCGGTCACTTTGTTAGTAGAATTTGCTTTGGTGCCAAAGATATTATAGATATTAAGGGCATCGACAGCTGCAGGACGTGAGTGGTCATGTATGGTAAGGCATACTATATATGTAGGCAGAAAAAAAAAACCTTTATCGAGATTTGGAAAATTTGTGTGTCGCAACGGGTAACGTAAGGCTTGTATAATCAGGAGAACAAAACCTTTATCGAGAGATGGAAAATTCGATTTGCATGCCGAGTAGCGTTTGGATTGCCTAATCAAGAGAATAAACCCCTTATTGAAGAGTTGAAAAAAAACCTGTTGCGTGACTTGTGTCATATGACTTACTTTATTGACAGAAAAAAACACCTTTTCGGAAGTATGCTTCGCGCGGCCTGATTTACTACTGCGTAATGCGTTTTGAATGATCATATTCATTTGTTCATTCTGATGTATTAGAAAAAGCGTGTTGAAAATATGTTTGTAAACAATTTTTCTGTAAATTCATGAATACAGGAAGTAATGCTGCTTGGGTTTCTGACGTTAACTGGAGCTGCGATAAGTTATTGGATAACTAATGTGGCTTCAAAAACTATTTTTTATCAGCTGGAGTATAGATTTCGCTAAAATTTTGACGTTATTTCGATGCGAAAGAATATCACTTAGCTTGGCTAAAAATTGTCTCACCTCTCATGTTTAATCTTATCCACTTTTTACGCTCAAAAAACGATTTTAGTAAACGGATCGATTTTTAACAATCGTTGTTGCTGATAATTATCAGAAAACGAAAAAATGGTGAGTGTGGTAAGCAAGCTATAGTTGACAGCTCGTTGGCAACAAAATTAGTATTCTATGGCTGGGAGCGCCATAAAAATATAATTTTTTCTTAAAATGTAATGTAAGATTGATTGGTGAACGTATTAAAATTAATTGAGAACTAAATGGTAATAAAAATCTGGAAGATTTCCGATAATTTTTCCATTTTGGAGCGTCAGGCAACCAGCGCTTCTTCTCTTAATTTTGAAACGTGGAGCTCACTTGTGAATCCACACTGTGAAGAAAAATAATTATTTTTTTCTTCAAAATTTAACACACGCTTGTGCTCTCATATCCTCTATGTGATAGACAAAATTTTCAATTGGTAAATAAAGAACTTCGAAGCACTAGACTACTTAGAAAACTGACTTGCCTGATAAGTGAGAAGACTTATATATAATTAATGCATACTAATTTGTAACTACAAATATAATATATAATATAATAAAATAAAACTAACATGATACTACAAAAATCTTAGTATAGTTTTAAGTTCATTATCATGGAAAAATTCGAGATTTATTTGTTTTTCGAGTTGACAATTAAGTTGTCAAAACAATGTTCCAAATAATGCTAAATTTTTCGGCAGTTAAGTTGTCCAACTAATTCGTCATAGCTGTTTCATCCGTCACAATGCATTTGTATTTGAAAAAAGGTTCGGTTCATGCATTTTCAGTTTTTATCCGGCATGTAGACATGCGAACATTTTTTTTCCTTCTGAGGAGTTGGGAGCCCCAGAAGGAATTAGGATACAAATAATTTCGTAAATAATAATTTCACATGGAAACGACCAAGTCATCAGTTTTGGAATAAATAAACTAGCGCTTTAAATAAAACTGATAAAAAATAAATAAACTATCGCTTAGAATCTGATGTTCGGACACGCAGAACCAAGCACAAAAAATAAGCTGCAGACCAAACAGAAATGACTGGCGAGTATCGGCGCCAGTCTTGTTGTGTTACGAAACCTCAAACTGACGATAATAACGTCCCGGAGTTGCAAACGTTCACACTCAGTCAAGACGCTCAGAGAGGACAACGGACGACACTACACCGACGACTGCCCAGCCTCGACTGAGGAGTTAACACGTGCGGCGGCCTGGCGCTCGCGGCATCAAACGGAAACAAAACTAATCAGCGCTGCTATGGGGAAAATATTCAATCAGTGATTGCTAATTTGAATATGAACTGTAAATTTCTGCAAGTTCAATACTTCATTGAAGAAAATGCGTGCTTGACTATGGGGTTGTTTTTCTTTAATTTTTATTCCTATCACAATGTCATTTTCAGATTAATATTAGCACCAATACTATTTGTATACAATTTCCAATATCTTCTTATACAGTATTATTGTAATTTATTTAACGATAGACCTAAACTTACCATCAGGTCCTAAAAATGTGGTGAGATCATTAAAAGATAAATCATTATACCGTTGAATATAAATCAGACGTTTTTAAGAAACTTATTGACTCGAGCATATTATGACTGTTAAATGTTGCCATTAATATTACTCTTTGATATCAATAATATCGAGGCTCTTGCCAAGGATTATGTGGTAAGCTAAATTTCTCGGGGCTCATCAGGAACACTACAGCTGACGTGAATACATTCACGTTTAAAAAATCATTTTACGTGCCAACAAATATCTCGACCAGAATACTGTATATAAAATTTCTTCATTTATTCTAAGGTTTCAAATTCTGATTCTGCTCAGCTTGTATCTTTACATTTAAAGCCAAATGTTCTATAAACTATAATAATTAAATGTAATTCGATGTCCCGCTTAAAATATATTCATATTATTTGCATTAATATCTCACAATTATAAACGGAAATTTTCAATATTGAATGCCCTGCAGAATCAACCTGAATGAATTTCACGTCAACATAACATATGATGACATTCAAGGACAATCAAACTAATTAAAATCACCGCCGTATTCTGCGTCAAAGAGAACACATGAAACATGAAAGGTTTCTATAAACAAAAAAGCAAAGCTTTGCAGTTCCTATCGCAAAATGAAGCATTTTTGAAGCGGATAAACGCGCACGAGATCTAATTGTGCTCGAGTATCTGAGAGTTGCGTGCCACGTCGATTTCATTAAGTTTCTGAACAAACAAACTCTGAGCATTGAAGTGAACTGATGTCATAAATTAACAATGCAAATAAGGGAGGGAATAAGCAGGTATATAGGCGGTCGCTCTAACCCGTCCAGTCCCCTCGCTCTATTCCATTAAGCGCACTCGCTCTTTCCCGCTTAGCGCACTCGCTCTATTCCATTAAGCGCACTCGCTCTTTCCCGCTTAGCGCACTCGCTCTATTCCATTAAGCGCACTCGCTCTTTCNCTCGCTCTATCCCATTCAGTGCACTCGCTCTATCCCGTTTGCACCCTCGCTCCATCCCATTCAGCGCACTCGCTCTATCCCGTTCGCACGCTCGCTCTATTTAGCTGCTGCAAGCAGCTTAGCGTCAACACGAGTCATCAGTTCACGCGCTCCACGACGCATTTTCATGAAGCTAATCTCATAATCTTATATCGAGTCAACTCTTCTCGACCATGCAATATAATGTATGCATGTTCACTTGAATTATTATTCATTATCTCAGTCATGATTTCGAGATCCAACTGACTAAGGTCATCTTCGGGTGAGGTTGTCCAAGTAACTTTTCTTGGTCAAATACATAACCTTAAACCTTTTAAACCTTTCGCTTGTTTCCTCGTATTACTATTTTTTAAAATTTTTAGGTTATATCGCAATTTCATGAATAATTGGAAAGCCATTAATTAACAGGCCGAATAAATTCACGATATTTTAATAAAAAAAGTAAAGTCACTTTATGTTTTCTTATTTTTTTACATTCTCAATCGTATCAGGCATGATAAAGATGAGTGATGTGTTCACATGGCGAGATGACATGGTGTGAAAAAGAACTCCAGCAGCTATACGAAAAATTTTGTTAGCTTGTTACATTGTGCTTATTTCTATCAGAATTCCTTTTGGGAGTGAAGGTGTGAAGAGGTTGTGGCTTATTTCATCCTTATATTTTGCACCGCTGTGTCGACGGTGCGAAGACGCTCTGTTTATAAGTCTGGACCCGCAGTCAACTTCTGGAGGAATATGATCATGGATTAAAACCGAACGATACAGAAATAGGTTACTTCATAATAAGTATTCAAGCGATTCAATTAGTAGTTAACCACTGAAATAATTAACTGCAGATATGTTTAATTATTGAGGATTGAAATGTAATATAGTTTTCACGAAGTTAATCTCATAATCTTATATCGAGTCAACTGTTCTCGACCATGCAATATAATGTATACATGTTCACTTGAATTATTATTCATTATTTCAGTTATGATTCCGAGATCCAACTGACTAAGGTCATCTTCGGGTGAGGTTGTCCAAGAAATTATTGTTGGCTAAATACATAACCTTAAACCTTAGTTCTTTCGCTTGTTTCCTCGTATAACTATTATCTAAAAATTTTAGCTTATATCACAATTTCAAGAATTAGAAATCAATTAACAGTCCGAATAAATTTACGACATTTTAATAAAAAAATGTAAATTCACTTTATATTTTTTAGTATTTCGATTCTCAATGGCATCAGCATTATTTTGCTCTCGTTGTCGATGGTTCGAAACCACCCTCTGTAAGACTGCCCCCACAGTTAACTTTTGCAGGAATATGATCATGGATTAACACCGAACGATACAATATATAAAAGAAATAGGTTACATCATAATAAGTATTCAAGCGATTCCAGTAGTAGTTAACCACTGAAATAATTAACTGCAGATATGTATGATTATTGAGGAATGAGATGTAATATAGTAGGTATCTCTTTCCAACGTTACCTCTTTAAATTAGTGAAGAAACGTTTTTTATTTTACCGCAAAGTCAATAGAAAATTGTAAACGCGTGTATGAGTACCGTGCGATGTCTAGATATAGATTCAAAACGTTTTTAGATCTTCTGTGGACAATTCACGTGAAGTACAAGAATCGGCGTCAGGCCACATCAGGCCTCACTCTTCAGCGCCGACATCATTATGTTATGTTGTGTTATGTTATGTTATGTTATGTTATGTTATGTTATGTTATGTTATGTTATGTTATGTTATGTTATGTTATGTTATGTTAATAAGTCGGCCATGGGATTCCATCCCTCATGAATGATGTCACTCCATGGCATCAATAGAATTAGTGATCTCAAACACCTGAAATTGTCGTTAGATCGATAATATATTTTAAAATGTTTCAGCGTTTTTACTTTCATTTGCAAACAAAATATGTCGCGTCTGATCTTTTTCTGTAATTATTCTCGTATGTTTATCATTAAATGTTATTACGATTTATTAGTGAGCTTTTATAAAAGCCGATTGCTTTGCCCACATCCAAACTAAACTAACAAATGAAAGCAGAAAAATTGCACGCATTTAACGAAGATCTGCATGGATTGTGTCGGAGTATTTTTCACGGTTTATTCATGTTCCCTTTGTAGGATTTTTTTGTAGATGCGTTTTAGAAAAAAGTAAAAGTAAAAATATTTTCATTCAATTTACCCTATTTTCATTCGAAACATTTTGGATAGCCTACCTGATCCGTATCAGTTAAACATTTCAATAATTCGAGCTTCATCAATATAAAGGCCCGGTTATGACTCAGCCACAAGGATTATTCTGAAATAATACATTCATGCGTGTAAACACGTTTAATAGTAAAAATTTCAAATTTAAAACATTTATTCAAAATATAGTTTTAAAAAATTATCCCGTTAACCACGCATCATTGGAACGCTAACCTGAATGTGAATGTATACTCATAATAATCATTAAAAATTGCAAATACATTCATAACAATGTGTCCATTGAAAACAACTTATTTGATATGATGTGATAATTTTACTGAAGTCATTCATTCCTTTTACTTCGCTACATAAAAATGATTCACGTCTTCTATGACGGACATAATTTTATTTATTGCTGGTGATCGTCAATGACAATGATGTTTTGCTGCCATCATTACTGGCGCGAATCATTCAATGATATAGCGGTCATATTGGATGTGATTGGTCTGCGTCATGAGTGAACAAACAACGCGAGGATCGCGACAAAAATAGTCCAATGATTAGCCCAGTTTGTTTGATCGAAGTGTTTGGTGTTAAAATCTGATGATGACCATGACATTTCCAAAACGTAACATTAATTGCAATATTTTCATGACCAACTAATTTAAATAGATAATTTGGTGATGACGCTCAATATCTGCAGACAGGAAACAATTACGAGATATTAGGAAAAATTTATTAAAAACGCTAAAAATGCAAAGTGTTTTCTGTATTCTAAATAAATTTTGAAAAATTATTGAAGGATTGATCAAACAAAACATTTGTATAGAGCACGGATGATCTTCCAGAGAATTTTACCTCGCAATAACATAGATAAATTTGTAAATTGTTTGATAGATGATTAAGTTTAATATGCTTACTTCGTTTTAATATTTGATATGAACAAATCTCACGAAGTTGGGAAATTTCTCGTAAATAAATTGTGACCACAAGTAAATCAATTTATTATAACAAACACTTCGATCGATAGGAAATTGCAGTAATATGTATAATATAATATTGCAGAGTTAATATAAAATAATTCCAAAATTTTAGTAATTCTAACGGAAAAATCCTCGCACTTGAGTTGAAATTTGCCGCAGGTCGCGTACGTCTCTTACCCGCCAGCCGCCGTTACAGCGATCTAGCAATGATCCAAGTATGAGTTTTCTGATGAGTTAAGCGCCTTAACTCATCAGAGGGTGACTCTTACAGGTGCATCAGAGTCGCGATGATTACAAGAGTGAGGTATCTCAGATGACGTACGAGACATTCATATCGATCAAAATATGAAGACTGCGTGGCTTCATTCTATTGATGCGCGAAAAGACAATTGAAGACTGTGTGACTTCGTTCTGTTGATGTGCGTGAATGACTTGAAGACTGCGTGTCTCGGTTCTGCTGATGCGCGTAATAAAGTCGTGTTGAATGATTTAAACAAATTCCCTCAGGAGGATGGACTTCAGGTGTTAGGCAATATTTCAATATGTTTCAGGAATATTCATGAATAGAGAATAAGCAACTTTTTTATGAAACCCTAGATGACAATTTATTTCTTGAGAATTTATGAATATGTGTAGCTTCAGAATATACGTTGCTCCAGAGACTCCTGATGGCAGAATTTTTATATATATAATACACCATGAAAGATTCCAAATAAAAATCATCACGCATGCAGAATGATTCGTGTTCGCAAGATAAATCTTACGCAAATGAAATCAAATGAACTGCTGGAGCATCTAATTGTTAAGAAGGATATTGCAAATAAAAGCCAAAAAATTACAGTTATTTTTTTTAACTTAAAATGTGCTTCAAATAAATGACATCAAGAATAAATTATTGCAATTGGAACAAATACTATGTAAGCCTATCCGTCGGACAACATAGCTAAGAACATTGATATGTAATAAGTAAAGTCCAGCAGAGAAAAGCGTATTCTACCAAAGTTTTATCATATCGTCGTTTTAGTTCTATCAGAGATCCAGTAGTAGCGTTATAGTACAGGTAGTACAAAATTTATGTAAGTATCAGAGTTATACTGATATCAATTTATTCTAGTAGCGTCAAAGTTTTATAGTACCAAGGTTCTGGCAGCACTAAATTTCCAGCAGGATAACTGACATAACAGTGTTCTTGTAATGTCAAAGGTCTAGTAGTATCAAATTTTCAGTAGTATCAAAGTTCTAATAGTATAGTTCTCGTAGTACCAAGCTACACGCGGTTACTTGCTGGTTGATGGTTGTTTCGGTGGGAAAACTAAAGTCTCAAAATATTACCCTATCGATTGATTATCTGTATCGAATATCTCTCCATTCTGCAGTTTACATTAACCGTCGTGTATTAAAATCATAGCTGGTGCAGGAGCTTCATGGAACTTCAGTCAAATATTTTGTGTCAATGTGAATTTAGTGAATGTAAGTAAAAAAAATGAAGAAATGAGCTTATTCGACGAATAGAATGAATCTTCCTCGTCCAATCAATCGACCTCTGGAATGAGATTCGTGTCTTTAGTTCTGTAGATGAAGTACGACTGACATGTTTCCTGCAGAGACTCAATCCACTACTTGCGATTAGTTACAGAATTCTGGTAGGAATAGCATTAAAGGTAAGCGAACGGCTTTGTCAGAACTGGTAGCAGAGGGTTAACTTTGAACCCCGGCTTGATATCACGCCCAAAAGCAAGCTTCCCGACCAGTTATTTAGGTTCCATAACTTGCCACCAACTCTTCATTCCAATTGAAATGGAGGAAAACGCTCCTATGTTTTCTATTACACGGCCAAGAATTGCACTCGCGCGCATGTCAATTAAAGGCTCGTAATTTAGCTGTCTTTCGGATTTACTACAACAATCACTCGTGGCCTCAGCGAGATCTACGATGCAAGTGGCTACGATAATCATGTAAATTTGAACCATGAGCCCCCGTCATAGGTTCATGATTTAAGCTCTAATGAAACCCCTCGTTTGAACCGAGACAGGAAGCAAATCTTCCGTCATCTAAAATGAAAACAATTTTGTCGTAAAGTGAACTAGAAGTGAACGAAACTGACATCTTGGAACATTATTTTGACTCGCCTGACGAAGAAATACTTTGGCAATTTCCAAGGTGAAATTGAGTCGCACAGTAACGTTTTCTTTCAACCATCGCGAAGTTATTCTATTTATCTTATGAGAGAGCAAGGTACGTGCTAATGAGACGAGGATTATTTGCAGCAGTCGAAAATTTGTTATTACATAATACTGCGAGTGCATCAAGAAATCCTAATAAATTTTTAGTACTTTTGTGCTTTTAGTACCATTAGTATCTAATTTATTTTTCTAATAATTTTTTTGGTATCTCGTCTGTCATCAATTTGCTGAATTTCACTTTTCTGTTATTGAATTCTGAGGCGCGAATTCCTGGTAGAAGCCCTACAATTCACATATTCTCGATATTTTTCATTAGAATGAATTTCTGTTCGGCTGACCAGATAAGTCCCTCTGAACGCCGATTAATCGGGAATGCAAGGAATTCGATGTCAGTTTATGATACAAAATAAGTATGCATGTAATGAATGGTGCTGAGAAATGAACCTTCAGTTAACACGAAAGCTCATGAATAAGTTGTGGGGTTTTTGCACGCACCAATCCGACACCCATGGGAAATCTGTTTTTAAGCAAAAAATAAGGGGATAATTTTCATAAAGATTTCGAGTAAATATACAAAAATTTAAGTTGCCTCAAGACTTGATCTAATATAATGATCAGTGAAAATATTTCAAACACCTTCCTTCGATGTGGATGCGTAGCTATGATCGCAACCGTGTACGTTTCGAAATTAAAAATTTCCGTCAAATTCACATGGGGAAATTTGCATTGTCACACAATGTTCTAAGTTGACACCGGAGAAAGTAACCTCTGTTTCAAACTCAGCTGTTAATAAATAAAGTGCCACAGGAAGTGCACTGCATTTATATCTTACTTTGTTTCTAAAATTATTCGTCTTATTATCCGCGAAGAAGCTCAATAGAAAATATTTAAACATACGCACGCAACAAGAATTGACACAAACCATATGTCACCATCGAGTTTATTCGAGCCTCCCTCCCTATATCTTCTCACACTCCCGAGACTGGACAGCAACACGAGATATTGATGGAAATATAGTGTGAATCAAAATCACTATCTACCTTTATAACTGGAAAATATTATTTTCACAATAATTTCATATAGATTATATATTATCTTGAATTCCCTTTATTCTACGTCTGTCTAATGAGATCATTTTATTTCAACCTTAAAATTAAACCTTGAGTTCCTTAACAGAGAAAAAAAATATTTTCTTTGTGTTCAAGAGCATTTGAGTTCCATTTTTTGAGTCGAGTATATTGCGAGAGGACTTCTCGCGTTGACCCTAGGGTATATTGTAGGTGGAACGGATTTTATTATGAAGGCTAGAATGGAGGTAGAGAGGAGGGTAGAGCGGAAGGTAGAGCGGAGGGGAGAGCGGAGGGAAGAATGGAGAGTAGAACGGAGGGTAGAAATGAAATAGAACAGAGGTAATTATGGAGGGTAGAATGTAGGGTAAAATTTAAGCTAGGGTATGGAGAGTCGATCGACATGAGGCTCATCTAAAGTATTTACTGGGAAATATATAATGAAGTAAGCTATATAAACCTCGACTGCTGCTCGTCTGTGCATGAATGTATCACGAGAACATGTTTAACCCTCGCCTGCTGCTCTTCTCAGGCGGAATATATCACGAGGGTAGATATAACCCTCGCCTGCTGCTTGTCTGAGCTGTAGCCTGGTAACAGTCCGGCCTCTCTTCCGACATCTAAACTTCGCACGCAATATTAGTGTGAATCAAAATCACTAGCTATCTTTAAAAACTAGAAAAGATTAATTTCACGATCATTTCAACTAGATTGTATATTGTCTTGAATTCCCTCTCTTTTGCGTCTGTCTAATAAGATCATTGTATTTCAATCTTAAAATTAAACCTTGAGTTCCTAAGCAGACAGAAAAAACATTTTCTTTGTGTTCAAGAGCATTTCAGTTCCATTTTTTGAGCCGCGTATATTGCGAGAGGACTTTTCTCGTCGACTCTAAAGTATATTGGTAGATGCAACGGAATATATTATGAATGTAAGATAGATAAACCTCGCCTGTAGCTCGTCTGTGCATGAATGTATCACGAGAGTATGTTTAATCCTCGCCTGCTGCTTGTCTCAGGCGGAATATATCACGAGGGTAGATATAACTCTCGCCTGCTGCTTGTCTCAGGCGGAATATATCACGAGGGTAGATATAACTCTCGCCTGCTGCTTGTCTCAGGCGGAATATATCACGAGGGTAGATATAACCCTCACGTGATGCTTGTCTGAGCTGTAGCCTGGTAACAGTCCGGCCTCTCTTCCGACATCTAAACTTCGCACGCAATAGAAGAGGCTGAGGGAGAAGAGAGGGAGAAGAGAGGGCGAAGAGAGGGAGAAGAGAGGGAGAAGCGAGGGAAAAGAGAGGAAGAAGAGAGGGAGAAGAGCGGGAGAGACGATGAGACGAAGCGGCATGCTGATAAAGTTAGCGTATGGAGGGAGAGTAAAAAGGCAGGGAACTGGATCTGTGGAATAGTGGAGAAATAAATGAAGCGAGTGGAAGAAGAATGAAGATCAATGACCGAAGTATTGAGAAAGTTGGAAATGGATGCTTGAAAGATGGTGACTTTGAATGGACATTCTAAAAGATAAATAATAGAATAAAACAATTGGGAGTGATGACTAATTGATGCATAAAATAAAATTATAAAAAACTTGGAGATAAACAGTGAAGAGAAAGGTAGAGAGACAGGTATGAGAATAATGGAAATGAAAAAGCAATGAATGAAGACGGAACTAATTCGGGAGATAGAGAAACATTTCGACGATAAATTAAATTAAAAATACGAGTATTTAGCGAGCATATCATCGGAAATGCTTCATTCCTAACTCCTTCTGATCCAAAACATTAAAATTTCCCAACTGATCTGAAGAAAGACAAAACCAAGGCCGAATAATAAAGACAGAAGTATATCATATGACATGTTCTACGTCAGAGGGAAGAACTTTGGGGCGTCAGCGAGCACATCAAAAGCCTGGCGACTGCGCTCATCAAAAGCCTGGCGACTGCGCTCATCAAAAGCCTGGCGACTGCGCTCATCAAAAGCCTGGCGACTGCGCTCATCAAAAGCCGGCAACACGACGAAGTTTACTCAAGTTACGATCAATATAACACGTGTTCAGAGGCAGGGATTCAATAAAAATAAATTTCGCGTAAAGGTGATGAAAGAGAGGTGGGGAAATGCTCGATATAAAAAGGTATGGATGATTGATATAGGCTGAGTGATAGAACTGGATTATAAACGGAGTATTGGTCTAAAGGGAAAATTTCATGAGTTTCATGGAATAACAATTTTACTTGCGCCCATTGGTGAAAAATTCATGGGGTAAAATATGGTGAAAAGGTTATAAATTTGTCATTGTGACTATATATGCATGCGTGCATTTGATGGAGGAAATGTCGGAAATGGTGATGTTTGAAGAATATTGCTTAAAAATAGATGCCCAAGATCAGAAATCGATAGATAATAAAAAATACAAAGTTCAATAAATATCAAAAATTCATTTAAATTTGAAATTTTGACGTATGTATTGTCTGCAATTTGTCATCAATGGAAAGAGAATTAATTGTATACAAGCCTGTAGCAAAGGTCAGGTCGCGTGATCAGTTGAAAGTTCGAATAGATTTTAGACACCAACACCGCAGTATGTAGTGAGAAAAACGCAAATTAGCTCAAAATTTATTTTTAGAAAGTCGATATAAGAAACGTACTTGTGAAGTCAACATACAGGTTCAAGTGCATGTAGGTTGTGGTATTTAACATTTGTTTATATGTTTTAGCCAGCCTTCTATATTAAACTTAATTGTTATAACTTACATCGGCATTGTTTACATATTCATTTGATCTTATTCTTTATTGAGTTAGTACATCAACTTGCAAAGTGTGTCAACTATGATGTCGGGACAGTGTTGATTAAGACTGCTATTTATATTCATATTCCGGAAACAAATATTCGTCGTCCTTCGTTTGTCTTGAAGTCAACATAATTGTTCTGGACGCCAACGTTTATCGCGAGTGTTTGAACACGCTGGGTGTTTTTTTTATGTTATTACCTGTGAATTGTTTCTCTGTTCGATCCCCTGTGAGAAGTGTTTTATTCGGAGCGAAGTGAACTCACTTCTCCAACGGAAACAAATTTTGTTCGTCTTCAAACAGCAAGCATGGATGATTTTCGTGAACTTAATTTCAATAATTTTACAGACGACATTTTTTGGACAACAGAAAATTTTATTACAAAATTTACAAGCGAACTTGGTTAAGCGCAATCAATGAGGTAACTATCAACTTGATTACAAGTGGATTCTCTTCAATCTCTCGGCCAAGATTTACTTTTAAAATCGTTCAAAAATTGATTGAAAATGTGTGAACACGCTGGTCTAATTTTGCTTACATTTTCTTAGTACCAATGGAATTTCATTTTGCCTGAACCAATTCTCAAACACAAAGTGGATGAAAAACTTTTATTACATTTCTCAATATCGATCACAAAGAAATTTTCCATCTCTTTCAAATATTTCACGAACTTTTTCTAGACCGACAGAGCATTAAAAAAATTCTAAATATTTTACATCAAATTCCGATGAATGCCCGTGTTCAGTCCCGATGAATGCCCGTGTACAGTCCCGATGAATGTCCGTGTTCAGTCCCGATGAATGTCCGTGTACAGTCCCGATGAATGTCCGTGTTCAGTCCCGATGAATGCCCGTGTACAGTCCCGATGAATGTCCGTGTTCAGTCCCGATGAATGTCCGTGTTCAGTCCCGATGAACTCTTCTATTGCGCTGAACACTTTATGTCGCTTTTGAAAAATTAATGTATTATTTTATTATACTCTGGAGTTAAAATTCGCCTCCTGAAGAATTTACTTATAATTAATTTGTAACGGTATTTCAGGCGAGCTATCGGAAATAGATCTTATTAACTTGCTATTCTGTACGAAGCGATTCAATTTATTACTATAACTTGAAAATTGACTTCTTTCATAACTATTATAACCATTATTACCCGTTGAAAATTTTTTATTAGAGATTAAATTTGAATGTTCTGCATGCAAACATTTTATCTGCATTCAACTACTATTCCGACTCTCGATAAGCGCTGCACTGATCGACGCAAGCGCCATCTTGGATTTGATATAGATGGAGATATGTATATATTTAGATAACCTTGACATTATGCTCATTCTAGGAGTTACGAAGTATTTATTTGACACTACTAGAGTTAAAAGCTATAAATATGAAGTCTTCAACCATTGTTTGGACAAAGGACGGCCAGAACCATATCAAAAATAGTTCCAGCCTGAGCTTTTTCAAACATGATATTTGGCTTTTATGAATATGTACAGAAAACGTGATATATAATACTACGAATAAATATGGTTAAAATATAATGTAATTTTTGCAATGTAGATTGCATGATATATAGTGATGCGGATGAAACTCGTGAGTAGCGCTCAAATCTGTCATCCGAAGTTCAACAAATTTTACTTAATGTTAATTTGTAAAATATTCCCCTTATGCTAGATCTATATGATACCTAAAAAAATCTTTGAATCGCTAGGAAATAAATATCATTCGCTGAATTCAATTTGAAGTCTTTATGCATCATTTAAACAGATTTATTTTCCCTTCTAAGTTGTATTGGTATAATTACGATAGAACAGTATATTTCTAATAAAAATCATCTAGATAATATGACAAAAAATTTAAACATTATAAATGACGTCAGTGAAAGACTCAGTGAGTTGTTATGACGGCAGTGCGATGGGTTCAGTACGTCGGAGCCACAATTTTAGCTCAGGGCTTACTGAAGTTTGTATTTTGAGGGAACGTTTGAAATTGTTGTGCATTAAAGTCCTCTGGCATTATCCAATTTATCTCAAATATTGAATTCTTTTGCAAATCATAAATGAAACTGCTGAGTGATTTTCGTTAAGACTGGCATGAGTTGACATGAGTTGCAGATGATGATGAATTCATTCAGTGTCTATGATGAACTAGATATTTAGGTCGAGTTTTAAGGCAATCAAAGCGCAATTTAAGCGAAACGTTGCTGCTTTGGTAGGAATTAACCTTCTAGTATAGCGAGAGTTCGTCGTATGGGGTTTGCTTCTTTGGTAGGAATACTATAGTATTCCTATATGACGTATATAGAGTGAGGTTTTACTATAATGCGTTGCTGCTTTGGTAGGAATAGTATGACGCGTATAGCGATGGTTCATCGTAACGGGTTTCTGCTTTGGTAGAAATATTATTGCGTAGAGTGAGGATTTGTCTGACTATAACGAGTAAAAAGCTTTTGAAATAAATACGAGAAACTCGTGGCGATAAATTAAACTAACGTGTTTATTCGCCGTATAAATCTTCGTTAGACAAATGGAAGGTTGTGAACGTCCCGGAATTCTTTTAATAAGCAATATCTCATTTTGAATTACGACCCAATTTTGAATTTCACTCGTGTAAGTCAATGTTTGCAGGCCCATGGCTCGCACCTTAACAAAATACAACGCTTTGGAATAGAAGCGAATTGGGAAGGTTTTTCCTCGACTTACCTGAAGCGACTCATAATTACAAGCGTAATATATTTGCACACCATACTTCAATGTTGTATTCACATTATTGCGGCTGGATTGATAAAATATTTCAAAGTCAATATAAATATCTACGTAAATGTGTATTATTTAATTTCATTGCCAGCAATTCGATAAATGCTTTGACTAGAAATTAAATCGTTGTCAAATTGGATATTTGCTTCAATGAATTTTGTTTGGGCTATATTCTCAAGCAAGTAGGTAAGTAGCTGTGCAATGCATAATTCTGTGTACTTAAAGCGTTCGTTTTTAAATAAGGGACAAACTTGAACTGCCATTGCGTGCATCCAGTAGATGTCATTTCCGCTACTCTATTATCCTGAACATGAATAAAGCTGTTTACTACGAAGCGAAAAGAAAAGAGATCATAAGTACAAAGAAATGCTGAAATCAGTAATGAGTTAGTACAGTTTAATTAGTAGAACTGATGCGCAGATGAAATTAAGTTGAGTTGTAACAAGATATGTCTAGTTTATTCGCAAACTGATGCTATGATTATTGCAGCATGAAAGTGCATGTTGGTACCTAAGCTGAATGTATGATAGTACATGTGAATAATAATGAGAATAAGCCTGTCTTAAAAATTTTTAATCAGCTTTGGGGCGTTGAATTATATACTTATTAATAAACCATGCATCTCAGTTCCATATATGTTACGCTCATGCGATAAATGGCCCAATTATTCTAGCAATTCATTCATACACCAATTCCTCCCTACATTCACTTTACCCAAAGACAGCGAAAATTAGGACGTGCGAGAGGTCATTATTTATATTATCACCTGATGAATGTGTCTGTAATTGTTAGCTGCAGAGTTCTGGAGCTAATCGCGGGGCATAGATCAGGCAAAAGGAAGTCTTCTCATTGGAGCAGGTCTTTAATTTAAAGCGTCATCTTCGCCTGTCCTGTTATTTGAACTAAAATTTGGCCTCCCACTGAGCGATTAGTTTTACAATTTATCTAAGAATAGCTTTGAGAAGAAGAGTACAATGTTTTTCGCTCGAACAGTCCGGGGCCAATACTTTCAAAAAAAGTTAAGAGATCGTAAGTTCATCAGCCAATCATTGACGGCCTTTCAAGCAAAATCCACCAATCATAGACGAGAAAATAGAGCGTAAGTACTTACGTTCACTTAGCGAATTTTGAAAGTATGGCCCAGGGACTAATTTTTACTTCAGCCTAGCACAGCCTATAATAACTTGGCGAGGTAGCTCACAAGGGAGCTAAAGCGGTTACATCCTAATATCAAAATTGTGGAATTAAAGCTATTTCATTATCGGCTGTAGTTAAATTTCACTCTGAAATTACAATATGGTGATTATATGACCTAGATCTCAATTGGTGCATAATAGTTGAGAAATATGTTGATGTAGTGCATTGTACTGCCCATGCAGTGCAAACATCTAGGCAAGACAAGTTAACATAATAATTATGTGGTTTTATCTTCGCAATCTTTAATGCACTAAATGTTTAATAAGCTACTTAATTTTATTATATTGTTTCATAATTATTCCTGCAATGAACTGAAGGGACATTTATACACTTCAACTTACCCGCGACGCCAGAGTAGGTACGTAGGAGTTTTGCTACTTACTATAGGTCATATAAATGATAAGTACTATGGAGACAACACCAATAAGCTTACTTATTAAACAACTATCATAATAATTGCGAATTGGAAAATATTTTTGAAGGCTAGATACATGGTTCATTCATTAGTTAATGATAAACATATGAATACATGCAAGGGCGAATCATTAAGTTGAAGGTAGCCAGGCCTGTACTCATCTGGCGTTAGTACCTGAAAAAAAAAACACAAAATGTGCTTATCGATGTCATAATGAGCGCTAGTAATGATCCTACGTGAGTGAGTGCATGTGATCGTACATGTATGACGCCTAGGTAATGAAGTCAAGATGACTGCGTCTCGTTGAGTATGCAAGAGAACGTGCAAGTATGACGCCTACGAAATGGAGTTTTGATGGCATAGCTTTGCATTGAGTGATGTGCATCAGGCAAATTTCAATGCCTCAATCAGCACGTCTCAAAATAACTGTAAATAAGTTGCGTCTTGGAAAATTCTGCTTCCAATTGAACGGTCAGAGCGCACTCTCCGACCTCATACAACATGGCAGTTAATCCAAAAAATCACGATAAAAATTGGCGTTAAGTTGTTGCGCTCTAAATTAAATGTTGATGCTTAGCAGGACTTACAGTAGTTTCTTGGCAAGTTTATAATTTTTCATTTGAAACTACTATTTTAAACTGTAGGCGATACCAAGAAAGACCCAGTTTTACATGTGGAGAAACAATGGGAAACTCATGTAGATTGGGAGAACACCTCAACGCCGAAAGAGGTTTGACGAACGATGAGTGTTAATAACTCAGGTTGTTTGCTCGTATCGTCCCCAAGTAACTCAGGTTGTTTGCTCGTATCGTCCCCAAGTAACTCAGGTTGTTTGCTCGTATCGTCCCCAAGTAACNAATTACACTATTATCATCCCTGTCTCTTATACACATCTAGATGTGTATAAGAGACAGGTGCTCGTATCGTCCCCAAGTAACTCATGTTGTGTGCTCGTATCGTCCCCAAGTAACTCATGTTGTGTGCTCGTATCGTCCCAAGTAACTCAGGCTGTTTGCTCGTATCGCCCCGCCCCCTAGCGGCAGCGTGTGTGGTGGGCGGCAGAGGGCGCCGCGTGCGCAGCGGTCCAGGCTTGGCAACAGTCGCATACGCCGGCATGGCAACAGACGGTTTGCCTGCGCGTCGGCTGCCCACAACACATACAAATACAACAATTTGCAATGCAACTTTTCTGCTTAGTGTCTTCAATGATCGTTTCAATGATATCTCTTATTATATGCGATGGGGCACGAAAACAAATTTCTCACAGTATTTTTATTCTTAATTGTGATATCAAGAGCATGATGGAACGTTATTTAGAAACAAAGTTGAATTTACTTATAGTCAGATGAGACGGAGCTACATTTCCCATGGTCAAAATTATCGTAATGGAGATCAAGTCAGAACCAAACTCGGTTTCTGTTACATGCCAAATGCTCAACAGAAATAAGTTCTGAGATAAAATCATTTGAAATAGCTCGTTTATGAAGGGGAATTGCTACATAATTGTTGCTTTAAATAGCTTGAATAAACGAGTAACTTTGAACTAATATGATTAGATAAGATCATTAATATATTCCTCATCAAATCCATATTAGATCACAAACTCTATAGGCCTATCACAAATTCGTCAACAAATTACTCGAAATTCATTAATGATTATGAGAATGTTTCTCCACTAAGGCTCTAACCTAATTGCGGTTTTCTGTCTCTATATCTTGTGCCTCACTTACAGTGCCGAAATAATAAATGCTAATGTTTTTTATATAAATTCAATATCAGCAGAGCTCTGATAATACACTCATATCAGCGATATTTCAGTTTTCAATTAGTAAACGCCGAAATAAAAATTACTCCATGTTTATCAAATACCGACGAGCGAGCAAAAATCGAGGTAGGTTTTTAGAACTAAATCGAGACGTGATCGAGCATCTCGGGTAGTTTAATTTCATTGAGTTATGCAAGCAAATAAAAAAATTTTACTTCCCGAAGCAAAATAAATTTCGACTGCATTCTGAATGAGAATTATTTATCGACTCCAAAAATATGCGTGCTTTCCGCTTGCAAACTTGAGCATGCATTTCTATACGCCGCATGTTACGATGGTCGTAAGTCCTTGTTTAACGATGGTCGCAAGCCCATGTTATACGATGGTCGTAAGTCCTTGTTTAACGATGGTCGTAAGCCCGTGTTCTACGATGGTCGTAAGTCCTTGTTTAACGATGGTCGTAAGCCCGTGTTCTATGAAAGTCGTATCGTATTTTCGTGTTCTACGAGGCCGGTTGAATGGTCCAGCTCAAAATAAATTATTGATAAATTAGATTTTTATCCCTAACGGAAACTGATTTAATTCACGGTCAAGTCATTCTTTGTTAAATTATAATTATCTAACAGTTGATTGACATAACAGACAAAAATTATTGCCGACATACGAAATTATTATTATTATTATTAACAGACATCATGATTGCCGATATTTCACTGCACTGACCGCCTGGTAACTGCCATAGCTGCAGATTATGTTGGGGTCTATTCAATAAATAAGCAAACAAATTCTGGTTTCCCCAAACTTTTAATAAATAACTATAATAATAAACAAATGACAGATACGAGAATACAAATGAATAAACCGTGTATTTCCTTAGCACTTCTAACTCCGGCCTCAGGTTTCGGAGCCTCGCTCTGTGGTGGATCACTTAGCAATGACAAGATACAGGCGGGTTGTTCATAATCTTTGCTAAATTCACAACAATGCCTTCAGCTTTTTGATCGATCATGAGATTGACTTGTAGAAACTGATGGCATTATTTACCCTTTTAATTGTCAGGGATTATTAACAGTCTACGAATGATCGATGCGAGTCTCAATATTGATTAGTCCTTCCCAGTCAATAAACATGCGAAGAGTACCTATTTATTTTGAAAATGCAAGCCAAAATGATTTCTCTGGCCGCTAATTTCCTTAATGTGACTACGAATGGAGTAACTGATTCAATTTCACGCGCCAACTTTGCACCTGTTATTTTTCTTTTGAAGCCAAATTTCTCACAGACACGATCAAATTTGCGGTGCTTTATTTATCGCCTCGCAAAGACACCGAGTAAAGAAATTTGCATGCGAATTTCAGATTGAAAATGAGATTTTTGGTAGCATGAGCCTGTAATTTTGCTCTTAGTTTGAGTCACGGTTGGAGTGACAGATAATTACCTATCGTATTTGTGGTGGATGGAAGAGACGACCTCATGATTGAATATATCTCTTCATTAACAAAATTGTCAAAGATTTCTTAACAAATCTTGCAAATAAATTGCACATTTAGAACGATTTTTTTGCAATTAAACCAAAAAATAATAATTATTGTTCATGTCAGATTTTAACAGGAGAATGCAATGTGAAATTTTGCCTGAAAGACAACCTGAAGCGTGCAAAATAGATGAGACATTAGTGAGATTAACGGTGAAATTAATTAGTAAAATTCTCTCCTTTACCAGCCTCTTCCTGACTCTGCAATTATAAAGAATAAAATTACACTATTATCATCCTAACCATCATACATAATGGATAAAATATCCCCCAGGGATAAGTAAGTTACTTATAGGGCATCCATCATTCTATCCCAATTCAAGTTGTAAACCAGACCTGCAATCCCAGACGTGAGCGAGGTTACCCGCGCTCTCTGGAACGAAAAATTTATAAGAAATATTTCTGTGGGAGGCCCACTCGAAGCTCGTCACTTCAAGAGGATGCTTAATAATATGTATAAAGTGAAGAAATTTTACATAGATATAAGCTCTTAAAACACAGAAGTAATACAACAGTAATGATGATGTGTCTCCTCCAATCATTTTCCATGTTCCATTTCCAAGAATTCGCAACAATTTTTTGTTGAATAGGTAGTCCACTTATAAATTAATTATTCTGCAATGGACTTTCGATGAATTTTAGGACCTCAACAATAGAGCAGATTTAACATACCGACCCCTTCTTGAAAATAACAAGCAAGCTGCAGGTAAAAATAAAACGTAATTAATGCCGTATAATAATCCGTTTCTCTATTCGATGCTTACAAAAATATCTGAGGAGTTTATCTCGTTATCAGAACTGAACTGCAACAAGCGATCATGAGGCAGGAAACTCTTTCAACCCTGCTTTTTGTCCACCTTTCCCAATGCTATTCCTACCTAAACTCCAGATAAATCGAGCATGAGTGGGATAACAAGGATAGCCGAAGGCAAGATCAAGCAGGTAGCTCGTGCTGCCGGTGACTCTTGAAGTAACACTAGAAGTAAAACAATTTGATTTACAGGGCCAACGACTTTGCGGCTTGAGTATTCGAGTCTCTTAACTACTGCAAATGAAGGCTTGTGACGCCCACTAATATATTAAATCTCCACTTCTTACCTGGCAATTTCGGCTCGTTTAGAATATCTTACACAAGCGAGACGCTCTAAAACAAAGCATTATTCATGGCAGCTCCCGCTGTTGGGCCACCACAGCTACACTTAATATTCATGAGGAGACGAATTACACAACGTTGCCCAGGGACAGTGGATGCAATTAACCAATTAAATACTAGTAAAATGTATTAAAATTATTTATTCAATGGTAGTTATAATTGTTGTCGAATTACTTGTGCTGAACAACACAAAATGCTCACTTTCAATTCAAGAAATTATTGTTTTAAAAATATGTCGAAATTTGACTTATGTGCAACGAAAATCATGCTTTTATCTTGTGAAGGGATATTGGCATTTTTATAGACACCTACATTAAAACGAGAAATGATCCTCTCCGCTTCTCCGTGGCTATTGAAATTCTTCTTGTTTGTTTTCATTTATTGCCGAGAAATAATTGCAGCAAAGGGGAACGAATAATTCTAGTCCACACTCATGCTAAGTCTTGATCAATTTCATAACAATTTTGCGAAGTAACGAAAAAGCAAAGAAGCCAAAACTTTTTTCATGTCAGAGGAAATTAGTTTGTCTCAATTTTCATAGGACCGCGTAAATTATATCAACCTAAGTGACTTTGTTCTCAGAATCTAAGGCAGCACAATAATTGTAGATCAAGGACGTTAATAAATCATTGGAGGCGTCATCTTAGGTTTCGAGAGTTCCAGGACTCTTGTTTCTAATTATCGATGAGTATAACAGAGTAGCTTTTCGTGGGGCTATCCATCACGAGGCGGTTTCCTGCCATTACTGATCACTTTTAGTTTTATGTTATTTCTGTTTGGATAAAAGCATGTGCAACGTGGACGTAAAGAAGCTGAGTCGCGTATTACAGGGAAATGCTCAAGTCTCTATTATCGTCGCGGAGTAATTTAGTATTCCGCGCTATCGCTCCGTTGCGATGGAGTCTGGGCAAAGGTCGACTGCAAGCTTAGAGATGCAGCAAAAAACAATCAATAAATAAAGACGAGTTGTATCCTCAATTGTGGGTGTTTAACCACACAAAGGATGAGCCAAAACGAACATCATAATGGAAAAATAAATCTTGTTGCCCCCTCCATGTTAGGCGGTTAGCTAATCTACAGATTGGAAAAATTTCAGATAAGATAATACGACTCTTTTTCCCTCGACCGTAAATGTTGACCAGAAAAGAGCATATACGTACAAATTGATAGAGTACATCGCCAATGTAAGGATTCATTTTGAAAAAATGCAGCGAAGATAGAGTAAAAATACAATTAGACCCTCAGGAGTAAACTTTATTGCCACTTTATAGCAAGTCCAAAGTAATTGGTAATGACAAAAAAAACTAAATAAAAAACGTACTGTTTATGAACGGCATATTTCCATATACATTCACAAACATGTTGCAATTAAGATACTGCTCAAGGTGCAGAAACGAGCAGAAATTAGAATAATATAACGTATAACCCGAGTAGACCGTCTCAAAATAACCTTAAAAATAATAGGAGGAAGCAAATATTTCATCTTAGAGATTAGATTACATTGTTTCACAGCTCTCCATACGTCGATTGGGTCCTAAAGCAAACTTTTTCGATAGGAAACAACATTAATGCTCTTATTCAACAGCTTGGCCTGATAAAATGCAGAAACTGTCATAAATTTTTACTTCATATAAGAAAAAGCTATGTGAAAATTCAACAATAATAAAAATTTATTTTTGATCACGAAAGACCGTAGGGTGATGTTCCTTCTCCTTCTGTCATATATGCATTACATCGATAGCCTAACAGGCGAAAGCACGTTAGGAAGCTTATTGATAACTAGTGGGACACTGCCCAGAATTCTATCTGTGAAGTGTTATTTAGAATATTTATTATCGAATGCCAAAAACTTGACGTGGAAAAGAAGTACAGCAATGACATGAAGAGGTTCGGCAGCATGGAGTCGAGACAGGATCATGGATGGCCCTTATTCACAGAGCTGCTAAGTCTGTTGTTGCATAGCGTGGATTATAAGATTATGGCGTGAAATTCATGTTTAGTTCACAGATCTTGCAGTTTCTCTGTTGAGCGTGTACTAATTGTAAAATGTACTCTTCCCATCTCTTCCCACTCTTCAGATATGTCCGACCACAATCCGCCAGTGCATTGACTACTGGATAATTTTAGTGTCTTCTCATCCAATCAACAGCGACTCCAGAGGAACTGTTTTATAAAGGATTTGCACTCCACCTTTCTGCACATTCGTTGGTAACGAGTTGGTGACATGCCCTGTATATCTATTATATTGAGGCTCTCAGGCTGATCGTCATATATTTGGATTATCGAATAGCAGAGAATGAATTGTAAAACCATTATACATCCCAACAAAGTATATAAGTCAAACGATTCATGAACGTTAACGAACAAAAGGTTTCATCAACGATACTGCAGATATGCTCGTGTAATTTTTTCCACATTTTCTGATATTCCCGAAGATTTTCGAAACAGGATGAAAAATTGCGGGATATACCTTTTGGCAAAGATTTATCTCATTTGCGAGCGTGCGAGCGCGGTGGTGAATCAATTCACAACCGCGAGACGGACAATGAACAGGCTTGGTTGGTTCATTTGGGACTCCTAAACTAAGACGAAAGGAATCCGCTCTGTCCTAACTCCAGTCGTAAATCAGATGAAACGCTTCTTATCCCGAAAATTTTGCAACCTTTACACCTTATAAAACATTTATGACTTTTGTATTTACATACTTGTGTGGAGTGTGTGCGGCTTATGCGGAGTAACGCAATCTATTCATATAGTCATGAAGGCCCGACCACGAGCGTAAAATGCAAACTGAGCTTTGATCGGAAAATCTTGTTAAGGTACTGCGAATTACAATCCCTTCTAGCATGCTTTTCCACGCAAAATAGTACGAATATAGCTACACTAATTACTCATTGTTATCATGATTTAAGCAACGAGTTGTGGGTTTGGAACCCGCAGTTAGGTGTGAAATTTTTGGTCGAAATTGGCGAGGGTGTGCGAGTTTCTGGTTCAAAACCTGCAAAACTATCAGTTGAAATCCCAGCACGTCTAGAAGAGGCGCTTGGTCCAATATATAATATATTAAAAAGTGTGCACAGTATTCGACTGACACCATTACAATTTATTCTATTATTATACTAAATGCGGAGCTTGAACTTCAGTCACACTAAGGCAGTCAAGCTGCACACCTAAGAGGTTGGTGGACAGCACACGTTTGAGAAATTTATGTAGCACATCGTCGATTGATGAATAGTTTGTTGTTTTCCGCATCATAAAATTTGTGTGTTCTCGTGGTTAAACGCGAAATCTTACTCCTCTAATGTGTTTTAATGGTACCCATTTGGCTAATTCGTTTCATGCAAGATAGGGCAATATCTCCTCGCTTTCCGAGAATTGACAGCTCAACCTTCGTTTTCAGTTTCAAACCAATGTAAATTTTTCCATCTGGCAATATACAATGTAGTATCTGCTTTTATTATGAGTTGACGGTAACTGGTAAACGTTTCTAGAATGTCATTCAAGATTTTAGCGTTTATAGAGTCTTTTACTTCGTAGGTTTTCACTAACCTGTCTACGTAAATCTCCGAGAGTTGCATCGGTTTACTTGCTCGAAGCCCCATAACTGAAGTGAAATTGTACTATCTATAAAATTATTTGGAATCTATTTACAATTGACAGTCAAAATAAAGTAAAATTTCTAATGAGACATAATTTTTGCTCCGTGGTTTAACCAATGGGCAGGGTGGCCCAATGGTTGAAGTTCAGAGTACCAAGATTGACGCAGAGAAGCGCGGGTTCGATCCCAGCTCTGTGCGACAGTTTCTGGTCAGAAATCAGAATCGGCGAGGAGGCCGGGCGATTGAGCAAAGCAAAATTGTATGGCAGTGAGTTGCGAGTTCCAGACCGCAAAATGCTGTGAATTTTCTGCGATGTTAAGAATCGGCGACAGGCCTACGGCCTAATAAACGCTGAAACCGCTATTATTATTATTATTATCATTATTATATTAAAATAGAAATAGGTAGGTACCTAGAGCAGAGACTAGTTAGGTTTAGCAATTTGTTTTTACATCATAATGTTGCAACCTATCCTAGCTTAATTCTAACCTAACCTACCTAAACCCGACCTAAACAGATATTTTGAAAATTTCGTTTTTGGAAAACTAAGCTGCGGACGAATTTTCGAACATTTTCAGACCAGTGCGCTGCTCATATGAGTCATGTCACCTTTTAAATGTCATGCATTTCCGATCATTGGTTAAGCATCGAAAGAGTTGTGAGCAGAGTACTCGCCTAAAAATTCCTCCCCCCAAAAAAGCAACAAAAAATTGGTAAAAAAATCCCTAGACTGGCAAATTGTCAAAACTATTATTAAGCCTTGTCATACATTTCATGCAGATCCGTTGAAAATTGATGAAGTTATGGGTATTGCTGTATAGATAGGGCACTTGCTTCGACTTGGAGTCTGCTGGCGAGTGTCCTCGTCAATTCGGCGTAATGTCGATACAGTCCATGGTTGAACTAGTATAAGGTTGACCCATAAGGATCCCATTTTTGCGGATGCAGTTCGTTGTTCGCCTGTGATGTCACTGATCTCAGCGACGTCATGAGTATTAAGTAATCATCTAAAGGCGATCAAACCAGTCGACAAATCCGTCATGGGAATGACGGGTTTGTTTACGTTTTTCGATCACGTGACGTAACAAGAAAGCTGAACTGAAAGGCGGAACTTCTCGTGGGTAAACCATATATAGTTCAATCATTACCTGTGACTCCCTGAACAAAATTTTCAAATTCAAGATAGAACCAGCGATTTGGAGAATAAAAGTACGATAAATATAATCAAGTTAAATTTGATCACGCTTAGTCCGCAATTTAAAAAATATTGCTGCGCATGTTGCATCGCGCTTTAATAATAATTTCATGACCGGAACAGAATTACAATGAAGCCAGTTGTTTTCATCCATGTTTTAGTAAACCAAGCTTGCATCATTATCAACTGTTAAGACTTAAGAGCCATGCGTGGACAGCGTGGTGCGCTCTAAACATCAAATAATCTATTTCTTGACTGTCGTTGTCTTGAGCTATAAAAAATGGCTGACAGCCTATACACAGATGAAATATTAAGCAAATTTAACTCTATTCTGGAGCATAAGAGCTACGTGGTTGATGTTGCTAACCCAAGCATTCATGATGTTGTCGTTCGTGAGAATGTAAAAAACCTCAATATAGAATCGTACTGCCATTTAACCAGATGGTTTAAACACATGAATTCATTCGAAGGTATTACATTCCCGCAAAAATTGTCGAGTAAAGAGGTTATTTCCCAAATTATGGAGTCATATAAATCCAATGATGCGACTGTCACTGTGAGTATAAATTCTTTATAGGCTATTTCTTTAAGTTGAAAAAATATTTGAATATATATTAGTTTGACTTCATAGTACCTAGATATTGGCTTAGGGTTGGAATTTTTCATCTTGCTCATTACTGAAATCTTGTAGCTCCAAAGTGACGAGTTCTCAATGCATCCTGAATTGCACATCTCAAATTTTTACTACAGCTGTCTGAGTCTGAGCAGGATTGATATTTTCCTACTTGTTTCTGAAATCTCCTGGCTCAGGCGCATACCTAGTGACAAAGCAGAGAGTTTTTTATCTACTCTCCCTCAAGCATGGTGCAATTCTATAGGTTATTCAAAAGAACCTGGTCTTAGCCTATGTGATTTTGAACCAATCAACGCTTCTTTACGAACCGATCGTAAAACACACCTTCACCGGCTAGTCTGGAAAAGTCCTATTTTTGTCTGAAATATCGCGGCTCTAATATCATATAATTTCAGTAGGTATGAAATCTCGCGGCTCGAATGTCATAAATTTTTGTTTGATTAAAAAATCGCGGTTTGCACTTCGCAAACATGTCAT
>NW_025944790.1:0-3897 GCF_000764305.2 Hyalella azteca | reverse complement strand
TGTGCTGCACGTGTTGTGTACAAGTAGTCAAACAAACGTTCGAACTTCTGACTTCGGACTGCCGCCCTCTCTATCGCCCCCTTTCACCCTCTTCTTCTTTACCGCCCCCCAAAATCTTTCCATCGCCCCTAGGGGGGCAATATCACCCACTTTTGGAACCACTGGAGTATATGAATGTTATGCACCGGGCTGCAATCATCATTTGTCAGTTGTATGCCGTCTATTGTAATGGTATCATGGTATGTGGTCTTGCTCTGGATCACGTGTTTAGTGTTCATCATGGAGAAGTCTTCTTGGCAGCATAATCATGGTAGTTGTAAATTGTAGTTATTTTATCAAGTTTAGTTCATTGCAGTCAATTTAAGAGACAAATCTTTAACTAACTAATACTTTTCATAATTTCAATTGTTGAGTGAAAGCTGCAGGGACGCAACTTAGAAGTGATTAGCCTACTTTATAGAAACTTGGCATACCCATAGGTGTTTTAGGCCTTTAAGAAGTTCATTTTTTTGCCTCAAATACTAATGTTGTATCAAAAAAGTGGTCCAGGTGTATTGGGATTTTTGGGAATAATATATGAAGCGTTAATTTTAGAATTCCATCCTGGCTGAAGCCCATACACAAGGCTATTAGCGTGGAGAGTTCAAGCGGCAGATGAACTAGCGGCTAGTACTATGTATCCCTGTGGCAAACCAGTGATTTTTTAGAATCAGTTCATTTTTAATTTCCTCATTTAACCAAGATTTTAGCAGATTTCTTATGTATGATAATTCTGGTACTATTCAAGATACTTTACTGGTCTACTTATAGGACTCATGAATGAACTTGAGGAAGAGTCTAAAAAACTCTCTGCTTTGCCACTATACCTGAGTGTGTACAGGCACCTTAAGACTAATAGCGTTGTCACGCGTCTATATTTAAACTATTTTAGCCTTGTTGGAGTAAGGCGCATGGCGAATTTTTTTTACCAGCATAGTATGGCCCAGTGCGCAGGTTTGTTAAAAACTTAAAAGACAATTTAAATTCCCTTGCACCTGGCACATCTTCCTGACCAATGACCGTGGTGCTTTGCCACTATATGGACTCATCTGCCCAACTTGTCATAGATCTGCTTGGCAATGGCCATATTGGGCTCTCACTATCTGACAAATCAGGTCTCTGAGTTGAAAAGTCAAAAGTTGTCATCTCAACCAAAGATTCAATCTGGCTATGACTGGCACTGGCAATAGCCAATAGGCTTGCCTTTATTTCCCTCATAACTGGAAACTAAATCTCCTCCAACTGAGGCACCAATTCCGAGCATTATACCACTGTGCAGAGAATGGATGAATATTGCAATTTGCAAGATCTTTGGCGACACTTCAGTAGCAAAATTTATGCCTTCAGAAGATCTTGCCAACACATTTAGATTGAAATTCTTGCATTTAATATATTTGTCAGTCTTCAGCCAACTATTTAGAAAAAGGTAAGGTTTAAGGTACGTTGGATGGATCAGGATGCAGTGAAGCTTGTCTGGAAATCAGTTGCAATGAGTTCCCACCAAAAAAATGTAAACAAGTGTCAAGTTTATGATTGTGTAGTTGCAGTCACATTAGAGCGGTCAGACTGCATTATCACATGTTCAGTTGACACTCGCTGTATAATCAGACTTAGTTATTAGTTATTTAGGGATAACACGTGCATGCTCATCAGCATGCAACCTTGTAAATAAGTTAGTGGCTTGCAAATAGTTTTTCATTACTCAGCATAAATGGCTTTTCATTCAAATTACAATTACCTGGCAACGCATCTTGAAAATGGTTGGCGACGCTTTTGGGCTTAAAAACCCATATATTGGCAACGCTGCTTCCACCCTCTGCACCCTGGCAACTTGGCAAGCATATCAACATCTGATTCTGATGGCATAGTGCCTGATAGTGGCAAACCAGAGATTTTTTAGAATCAGTTCATTTTTAATTTCCTCATTTACATTTTACTCAAGATTTTAACAGATTTCTTATGTATGATAATTCTGGTATCCAAGATACTTTACTGGTCTACTTATAGGACTCAAAAATGAACTTGAGGAAGAGTCTAAAAAACTCTCTGCTTTGCCACTATGTCTGATGCCTAAGACTGATGGTATTGATTTACTAGTGCCAACTGTAGCCATCTGCATTTCTGTTTGCCTGGCTGAGGTTGAAGACATCCTACAGAGCTCCTTAATCATGTCTCCCACCTGAGTTCCTTTCAGTCCTTTGGTCACTTCACTATCAAGTATCAAATATGTCTGCTAATTCCATAAGCACTAAGCCCCACTGCCCCGCCACCCCGGTGAATTAGAATCCATGTTCTTATCCTACCCCGCGCATTTCTTTTGAAGTTAAACAAATACTCTTATTTCCTAAAAAATCAATTTTTAATATTATTTCCAATGAGTTATACTCACGATTTCGTTATTTATATGAAATTATTTCACGACCGCAACACACCATTTGTCTTACCACTTTGACGGTTCGAGCGAGAATCCCATCCCCTCTAAAAGGGAGCGCTGCCGTAGCCCAAAAATTTGACTCTTAAATCAGCCCAAAAGCCAATGCCAACCCTCTACATGCAATAGAAATAGTCAGTCTAATACCTATGCAGCTGTTCTTACTTGCCTCATCTCGCCACACCAGCTTGAAACAAGCAATGCCTCATCCTTGTTTATTTCGATATAATGTTAGGTCTTGTTTAGGTTTTATGTCTGTCTTTGAATTTTGACTTTTAAAGTGATTTTATTCATTTTTAGTATAGTCGAACTGATGATGGAGCTGGACTCCGAAACGTTTTCAATATCGATATGGTGAATTTTCTTGGCGTTTTCTTTGCTTTTAAATTCCTTGTGAACTTGCGATATCCCACAAACTAATACTACAAACGGATTACACCCAATAGCTCCTACAGATTACGCCCAATAGCTCCTACACGGTACTGACTAAAACCCGGACCCGGACCGGTCCGGCGGACCAGATTCAATACCATCACTTCTTACAAATGCCGTAAGCCACAGGGTCCGCAGACCGCACCGGACTGTCGCATCACCTTACCCACTTCGCAGGCGTAAGCCCAGCCCTAACGCTCACCAGCATCTTCTACCTCCACACTTACCCCATTCTCTCCACGACTCCACCTTTCCGCAATACCGCGAAGGGGTTAGGTTAGGTTAGGTTTGGTTAAACTTCTTCCGCAAGCTGGTACCAAAAGGAGGGGGAGCAGGGGATAAGCGTGGAGGTTTAGCCTCCAGAAGAACGGACAGCCTGGAGAGGTAGCAGTGTGGCGCAGGGCGTTCTTTATCAAAAGTGGGGAAGGGGCTAAGCTGCATGGAATAGAAATATTTTGGGGTTTAGCGTGTGGGTTACGACCATTGTTTTGGCGGCTTGCAGGTCATTGGCTCGCTGGTTTACATCCATGAAGGAATTTAGTCCCTGTGGCTTTCAGCAAGTAATCATGTTGGCTAATTTGCTCTGCAGCATGCTTGCGCACGGGGTGAAGTATGAAAATTATGCTGGCATTGTCCAATGATGGGTTATTTCATGATGATTATGTCTTTTTTCAGGTGTCGTAAAGGACCCCAAACAGGTCAGTTGTCACACCTGGACACGGCAATTTCAACGCTTCTTTCAAGTTTGCTTAGTCGTCACTGGTTTCTATGATTTCAAGAGCAGTTAACTTGGCAGGGCTTTAGCTTCACAATGTCCCCATCCGGCCGGTACTTGTGAGAAAGGTGATTATGGCCTTGATCACAAGGTGTTGCTCCTGTTTTGTGAGGTCACTCCTTCCCAGCAAGATTTGCACCGTCAAGGTCTGTATGCCAATATTTTGCAAAGTCCTTCTCATGAGTTGGCGAGCATTGTTATATTGGGCGCATTCAAGTAG
>NW_025944789.1:0-3140 GCF_000764305.2 Hyalella azteca | reverse complement strand
TAAATACGGTACCATACCGGCACAGTTGTGCCAGCTAATTGTGCTGCTCTACTCTCACGGTACCATACCGGCACAGTCGTGCCACCTAATCGTGCTGCTCTACTCTCACGGTACCATACCGGCATAGTTATGCCACCTAACACAACTCATGATCCCTATATCGTGCCGCCCTGTACTAGGCACCGATAAATATTATCCAATTTGCATGCCGAAGTGAACAATCCCAAAACAGTGGATGAGACGCTGTACTCACCTATTCACTAGATGAACTAAGTTCAACAACTTTTGTGAAATAAATCACTCATCGCACTACCTATGAAGACTTTACTTTTATAACTGAATGGTTAGATTTGAGGAGTTTCATTGCCGCCGTTATTTTCTTAAATAAGGAGCAATAACATAAATATAAAAGCAATAAAATGCAGATATGAAAGGCCTCGTCGTAAACTACGTAGTTTGCTACGACAGCAAACCAAATGTGAGCGGAATATTTTATATTAATTAGGCTTGTATTAATTAGGATTTACATATTATATTTCATACAAACTTCATAACTGTAACTCGAATATGCAATTTACATCTACCAGACCAAGACATATCTTTTACATTTGAAATAATTAAGTTCTCCTAAAATTTGTTCTCGTAACATTGTCATCAAGTCGAAGAAAGTAAAGTTAGATAGGTATATCCCTATTGCTAGTTATTACTATTATTAATATTAACAATTAATTAATTTATATGAAATAATGTCATAATTATTAAACGCAGATCTGTTAAAGTATTCACAATAAATGCCAAAATTGGGTGGCAGGTCGAAAGGATATGTTCTTGCTGAAGGGAAAGCTGTCACAAAATTACCCAAGTACGACGAATTTGAATTTCAGAAAAAAAAAATGCTTTAAGTTTCCTTGTCACCCATTAGTCAGTATACAAAGATGCCTCTTTTTTGGAGGAATTGAAGACATTCTATTATGTTTATTAATTTTTGTCGATTGAGACATCAATGAGCAAATAATTATCGTTATCAATATAAAATGGATGTTAGTGATGCATTCAAGATAATATTGAGTGAACTGTAAGAGATAGTCGATACCGGTACATGGCATATGATTGTAACTGTAGCTCTACGCAGGTACTACTGCACCATAATAACTGCCCCTAATTATTGACTATTATCAATTATTATGGACTATTATCAATAATTATTGACTATGGTAACTAATCAAACCAAACATTTGAAAACCCTCTCCGAAGTCTCCGTAAACTGACCTCCTGAGGTGGCTTCGTGACAGACGTGGTCTGGATGTTCGCTCCGTCGCTGCCATCCTGCGCGGCGGACAGAAAAGACCAAGTGTAAACTTGACTCGGTCTGCCACCTCCTGCGGGGACGGCCGGACAGACACAGCTCACGAATTTTGAGTGTTCGTGATTCGTGCCGAGAAGTTCCAGCTATACAGTCTATTTGCATAAAAATATTGCTCCCGCGACACAGAATATGTTTTGAATAATAATATCGATCAAGTTAATTAAATTGCAAATTAAAGTGATTACCAGGCGAATAAATAAGTATTTTGTCGCAGAAAAGAAATGAAAGATCCTTTGCCATTAGTGCTTCTATATACACATATACACCTTATATCTGCAACAAAACTACAGAAATTAACACAAACATGAAACAAAAATGAGTGCAACATAAAATTGAGCACTACATCAAACATAGGAAGTGTTTTTGAAGCGCCACTAACGAACAACAAACTGAAAAGAGTCGGCCAATCGAGTCATTGGATGAAATTGAACGTAACCTTCGCGCGGCATAGCTTGTCTTCTGATACACTTCATCAGGAAATGTAAGCAATTTCCATTCAAGGGCGTACGAATTTTGTCTTAAATTGTTTGCACAAATTGAAGTGTACAGATTTTAACAATCCCAGATGGGGATTTTCCTCAACATGCGCAGCCCGTTGTTTTGTACAGCGCAGGTCATAAGATAAAAATGTCTGGCTTTTCCGGTACGCAAAATCCAGTGGACCAGACATAAATAAAATGCACCCGGTGATGAGAAGACTTGTTCAGAAGAAGTAATAAATTCCTGTTACGTTATTCAAGAATGCAAGCGGATATTTGAGAAGCACTCAGCAACCCGTCCTTAATTAGCTCCACACAAGGTCATAATGAATAACAGAGTTATGATCCACAGCTTCAAAATTAACGACAACATTAAAACATGTCATCTACATGTGAATATGTTATGCAGGAGCACCTAAGCAAGACGTAAATGATGCAGTAAACCTCCAAGTTGTTGAGTACATTCGATTTCTTAAATTACAAGACATCGAATATAGAAATTAAACGTACGCGTTATCTGCGTAACTGCGGAGGCGAGATGATCTTCTGTTTTCTCCTCAAAGAGAAAAATGGCCTTCACGCGAGCTAATAACTAGCACCACTTCCGGTGATATTTCATGGAAGGTAATGACTTAAAAATGATATCAATTGGAACTTGGAAGCCATTGGGGCATTCCGCACTAAGTTTAAAATGGAAGTTAAAATTTATTAAAAATAACATGATATGGAAAGAGAAACTTTTCTCTATCTCAACCTTGTTGAATAATTTGCACATGATGAACCCTCGATGGCCATGAATTTATTTGCATGGAGTTGCAACTATTAAATGCTAAAAGAGAATCATAAATTATCTTAAAGAAAACGATAGTTTCAATTAAAGAAAGAAAATGGCACTTCTACTTGCAGCCTCGACCTCCTCACGCCGACGCGTTTCTATTGACACTGGCATGAAGCAACACGCGACCTCCGCCATGTGGTTGGTCACCACAAATACACCATCACGAACATCACCACGTCAAGAGACATGGCACTCGCTGCATGTTACTCGAAATCCTCATGGTCTCAAGTGAACTTCATTGTCATCACATTTGTAATTATTATTTTCTACAATCTATTAAACGGCTTTTTTTTCGAAAACTCAGCTATGAAAAAAGTAAGAAGAACTCTATTCAATTTTTCCAACGTATCTATTTCCAGCATCTTAGAATCGATCTTTTTACTTTTAATTAATTATGCAACTTTTACCCTGCAGTAATGAGCATTAATTTCGTTATTTTCACCCAGCATCTTGGATT
>NW_025944788.1:20329-41357 GCF_000764305.2 Hyalella azteca | reverse complement strand
GACTTAATCAAGACTAAAATGTTTTATGTAAAACGATAACCGAAGCAAATTTTATTAATCGTTCCTAGACAAGTTAAGTTTTATCAAAATCTTTCTGCGTAATCCTCTGAACAATAATTACTGTCGTGCATTTTGATGATCAAATCTGCTGATCTTTTGTGAAATAAGGATGATATTTCTTTACTTTGAACGGGTTTTTTTGAACGTTTCTCGATTGAAAAATTAGATTCAGTATTCCCAAAAGAACAAGGTCAACTTCGAATTAGAAAAGGGGGTTAGGAAGAGGCAAACTCATTTATTCTGAAAAAATTTATTGTATAAGAAACTTTCAATTTCGTAAGGCTTTGTGTTCCTAAGTTTTGTATTTCATTTTCGTGCAGTTAATTTTCCAATGCTTAGCTTGAGGGTCACGATGTCTGGGAAAATGCAGGCCTTCAGAACTGCACAGCACGCCACGCACCAAAGACAAGGTCGATAGCAGTTACAGACAAGGTCTTGCTTCGACTTCATTTTCACGACACAGGCTATTACCAGATCCATTATTCACTCCAATTTGATTGTATTCACAAATTTGCTTCGAAATCATACTTAGAATTTAGCTATTAAGAATTTAGACATAAAAATTAACTAGTCAGTTGAGGTATATTGTCTAAAATTGAGGTATATTGTCTACACGGTATTTGTTTGTTGCCGAGACGACGTCAAAACAAAAGGTGAAGCTCGCCTGCTCATTGGTTGATAAAACTCCGCATGCCTTGTCATATATATCAACCTGCTCTGAGGCAGGTCAGTCTGTCGCCGAACGGGTTTCGAATTGGAAGCTCCGTAGTGCCTCCAATAAAACTGATATTTTTCAGTCATAGGAGATAAATTTTGTGCTATTTTTGCGTTTTTGCTTCATTTTGAATGATAGTGAATATGTGAGGCATTCAAAGAATTTCCAGGAAGGAATTTAGAATATGAAGGGCTTAGGGATATTACTTGTCATTGTTTCTAAAAAGAGGAATGTTCAAGAGATATTAAACAGATTTTGAGTGTTGCCTGCGCAGGAAGAAGCGATTTTTCTTTTATTCTAAATCCCCGTACAAGTTTTGTGTAAAAATTTGCTCATTTCTATTTCCTATTCTGATGGGACATGATTTGCCGAATTAAGTAGCATTGTTTTTTGATGCTTCTGCTATAATCTCAGGTAAATCTTTTTAGCCAATTGATGTATTCAGTTCATGACAGTGAAATAAATTGACGATGTTATCATTCTGAAGAATGAAGTGTTGCCAATCGAAAATATAATACCAATAATAACATTATTGAATTGTGCTGACGGTAAACAATTGCACAATAATAGTTTGTAATGAAACAGTTATTTTCAGAAAAAAAACATAACGTAACCATAAAAACATACCATTAATATATCTTACCTAATAATATCTTAACTTAGCCAATTCTCTAGGTACTCAATTCATCCAGGAGCCCTGCCTCAATTTTATTTCATCAATGCCCTGCCTCAATGCATATTCTAAGCTGAAATTTCAAATTTAAATTTTTATAACGTCTCTCAAATTTCCCGACCAAATTCACTTCCACACTCAAACATATTACAGTGTGCCAACGACGCGCCAAAGTGTCTATTCCGGCTTGTCCCAAAATAAGTTGGCTGAGGCGCGTACAACGCCACTCAACCAGCCGGAGAGCGTAATTCAAGCTACTATTAGCGCGTAAATATTAACGCTTCAATGAGGGAGCCTCACGGTACTGACGACATTGGGTAACATGGGGCAGCGGGCTCCCCCTTTTTAAACTAAATTTTTGATGAAGTTTTAATTGATACGAGGTAGTTCTTTGTTTTGCTTAAAGTTACAACTAATGAGGAATGTATGATGTGAATTAGACGCCTATAGATTTATTTAATTTTTAAAGAAACACCATTCTGTAAAAAGTGTCGAAATGGGCCAATTGGCCCCACCCCTGGGACAATGGACCCATGGGCTTGGGGCAAGGCCTTTTACTTTACCCTTTTAATGCAATGGGGCCCTTACCAGAATTGCATATTTTTTGTTTAAAAATTATAAAACAACACTTTAGATTTAAAAATAAGAAAAATGTAATACAAATTATTACATTCATTCATTTATTACCACTTAAAAAATCAAATCATCAACTTGAAATAAATATAATCTTGGCTTAAAAATCTATCACTGACGTGCAAAAAAAATATTTTTTGACATAAAATATATATCCTTGTCTTGAAAAATATATCCTTGCCATAAAAAATTCATTCTTGACATGAAAAATGTATCGAGAAAAAAAGATATTTATTTGATCAGAAAAAAATTTCATTTCAGTTTCGTCCATAATCCAGACATTATGCGCAGGGAATTCGCACATAATCGTGATTTCAGCCAACACCATAAAAACTCATAACTTTTGGCAATTGGAGTTGGCTGAAATCAACTTTTGGCAAGGCCAGTGAAATTATCCAGTGAAAAGATTAGGCTATCTTATTCTTTCCAGATTCGAAACATTTGGAACCGCTGCCTGCCAGGAAGCCCGAGGAACTTTATGCGTGCGTCTCATGGTAATGCGAATGATTTGACAACTCTCCTATCATTTCTGACTGCAGTAGGTTATTAGTTAAGAACTTTCAACACGACAGTTTTCGACCGTTCACACATGAGCTGTCTGGGAGCCTCGTTTGTCAACAAAACGAAATGTAATGAACAAGTTTTTCTACGTCGCATCAACCCATGGGGACTTCGTGGTCAGTAAATTGTGGCGAGCTACAGACGAAATATGAACATTGACTGTATATGTTTAAATCTGCATGTCAGTTCAACTGAAATTATAAATTTTCGGGTGCGATTTACCAACTTCAAGGAGGAAGAGGAATAAAAAACAAGGAGGAAGAGGAATACACAGAACCACGTTTAACTGTTGTACATGGAGGTCCGGTAACCCCACGTGATGCATAATTTCGACTAAATTCTGCTTCCATAACGAACATAAACTTTACTGGTCATAGCTCCGTAATTATGGTAGTTAGGAACTTTTTCGTTGGACGAAGCTCGGCAAATCACACCAAAAATCGCCTGAATAATTTCATGCCACAGAGAACTAAACGTTGGTTTATTGCCGAACGTGTTCATTTGCCGGTACTCTTGCTGAGCAACCTTCTATGTACATTACTGAAAGTTTATATCGATTATTCGCTATAAATCCTCGAATAAATGTAGCCACCATTATACGATTTGGACAATGCGCTGTCTTCTGAATTGGACGATGACCCATGACAGGCTATCCATGCACTCAGCTAGCAGCTTAGTACGACCAAACTTTATCATGGCTCAGAAAAGTTGGGTTGACTGCAGCTGCGGTCAGCGAAGTGTCTGTAAAAGTTTTTAATTGAGTCTGTTCGACCGATGAGTAAGCTGGCATGTCTCCACTGCTGGGCAGCGCTATTTTGAAATATAGCGGCCGCTACCGCTACATGCTCTTAATGTAGGGGGGTCTACCGCTATCGCTACACCCGATAGATTGTAGCGAGCGGCTAATTAAATATGTAGCGGGCGATACCGCTATCGCTACATTGCTTTAAATGTAGGTCCGCTACCGCTACCGCTACTGAAAATGTAGCGGCCGCTACATGTAGCGCGCTACTGCCCACCTCTGCATGTCTCTGACAAACATGATTCCACAGTGTAACCATAATTTTTATCGAGTCTGGTCCGGCACGCTTCGTGTTTCTCATTTGCATCGTAAATGTCAAATTATTATCGAACATTATCTGTTTAACTTGAATTGTGCTACAAGTACAATTAATGCGCTAAAATATAACTGGTAAGATGATTGTGATCAACATTAATATTAGGCTTGGAAATAGTCCGGGAAATAGTTTCTTATGATGCATAGAATGTGTAGTATTGAATAGTGTCCGTCAAAATTCCTCGCCCACTTTCTATGAGATATTTATTATGGGAAATTTCCTGCTCCAAATGCATTCGCTGCTGTGACCGCAACATTTCTTTTACGCACGTAGTCTGAAATAGAGTTCTATAGCAGTATCATGGAATTCTGTTAAATGTTTGAACACAGGCCATATTTTAAGCAACATTAGATTTGTCTAACTCTTTTTAAAGTCGTGATTGTTATCTAGCCTCATGCGTGATTTCTGCCTTACCTAACTCATTTCTGAGAGACTCAATCATGACTAAAAAATTTTGTATAAAACGATAACTGAAGCAAATTTTGCTAATTTTTTCTAGACATGTTGAGTTTGAAAAAAAAATTTGTGACGAATCTTCTGAACAATTACTGCCAAGCATTTTATTGAGCACCCAAACGACCAAATCTGCTGTTCTTTTGTAAATTTAGGACGAAAATATTTTAATTTGAACGTCACATTTCTTGTCTACCCCATGTTTTACACTTTGTTGAACGGTTCTCGATTGAAAGATAAGATTCAGTTTTCTGCAAATATCGGGCCCTACTTCGATATATAAAAGGGAGTTAGTAAGTGAAAAATTAATTCGTGTCCGTCAAAATTTAACAGCGTCCTTCAAAATTTCTCGCCTGCCTTTAATAAGATATTTAATAATGGGAAATAAAAAACAAAATAATTAATAGTGTCCGTCAAAATTTCTCGCGTACCTATAATAAGATGTTTAATAATGGGAAATTTCCAGCTTAAAATGTATTCGCTCCAGTGACTGCATTATTTCTTTTATGCAAGTAATTTGAAATAGAGTTCTATAGCAGTATCATGAAATTATGTTGAATGTTTGAACGCAGGCCGCATTTTAAGTAGCATTAGATTTGTCTAACTCCTTTTAAAGTTGGTGATTATCATCCAGCCTTATTCGTGACTTCTTTCCTCCTTAACTCATTTCTGAGAGACTTGATTAAAACTAAAAGGTGTTATGTAAAACGATGACCGAAGCAAATTTTGTTATTCGTTCCTAGACAAGTTAAGTTTTATCAAAATATTTCTGAGTAATCCTCTGAACAAGTACTGTCGTGCAGTTTGATGATAAAATCTGTTGATCTTTTGTAGTAAGGATGACATTTCTTTACTTTGAAAGGCGTTTTTTTAACGGTTCTCGATTGAAAAATAAGATTCAGTATTCCCAAAAAAACGAGGTCTACTTTGAATTGGAAAAGGGGAAGAGGCAAACTCANAGATGTGTATAAGAGACAGGTCTAAAGACGAATATCCTCTCGAGGATGACGTGCATTAAAGGTTCCCAACCCCTGCTTGTGAGTTCCTTTAGAGTTTATAACTAGTGCACAAAGGTCAACCATCCTACATAATATTCATTTCATTTCATTTCAGTTGGCCACGCAAATGCACAAAAGAAAATTCTTTTCAAAGTTCTGAAGAAAATAGTATTCGAGGGGATATATTGTTGTTCCCGTATTTATCTGGGTGCTTGGCTGTAAAAAGAAAGGTTCGGTAAAAATACGCCTGGAAACGTGCAACAAATTATTGATTATTGTATTGTTACCGGTAGCTGAGCTTCCCTAAAAGTTTCAGAGCGCTAGCTAGCGGGAAAGTTGGTGAAATATCGATTGCAAGATTTGATCATCACAGACAGAGGGACACGAAAGCGAGCTAAGAAAAACGTGGTAAAATACAATATCACCATCATCTACGATCACCACTTGCGGGTTGATTGCTATCGCAGGGTTGCATAACTGGTTGCATGAAGAACTGATCGGTGTTGTACAAGGTGTTGATGTTCAAGCATTCCTCGTACCACCAATTAATACTTGATTCTAGTCTGTATAAGTAGAATTATTATGTAACTTATTTTGCTTAAAGCACGTATATGACATAACCTCCAGGTTATGTTTTGGCGCACCTTATACACAGATACAGCATTAGAAATAATAAATAAGTTGGAATTAATTATCAACGATCTTTCACTTGGCTCACCAATAACAAATAATTTTGGAACGGCGGTATGTTTCATATCCGTTGACTTCAAAAGTGCCTCTGTATTCGCGGCAAAACAAACACCTACGATGAAAACTATATATGAAGTATTCGAATGTCGTAAGTGCGCTTAATCACTATTGCATGATATCTTCAACTTATTATATTATCACTATTATAACGTTGATATTTCGGCCAGAAACAATGTTATTATATGCGTTAAATTACCCATTCAAAATTCGGGTTCCATTTTGGGTCGCCGCGCAATCTATCACGTCGCCTGTGTAGTGAATCAGGCGGTAATCGGCCATCTGCTGTATCCCGCTGCTATATAGAAACATTTTTCGGGAGTCCATGTCCTTATGGGCAGAATCTGCTTAATATAACCGCAAGGAGCAGCTGGTCAAGCTTCCTCACGTCAGATTTTTATCGTCAGATGTTGATATTTGAACGAACCATGACCATATCCCGCTCATAGAATGACGTCGATGTATATGTGCACGCGCACCTTTGTTTAGTCATCTGATACGCGATACTTTAATGAAAAAATAGCTTACTGGTTTATATTGTAAGGGATAGAAATTATTGCTATTTATATATCGGAGTATTGATTGTATAATTTGTTTATGATTGTATAATTTGTTTATAGTCCGGAATTTTAAATTGTCATTTTAGTTTAGAGTTTACGGGAGGCTAAGTGCGGAAGGAGGAGGTGATTAGATTATTCTGTCGTGGAAAGCCGGAGCGGAGGTATGTGCTGTGTTAGATTGTGAATATGTAAATATATATGTGAATAGATTTAATCCGGAATAGATTTGTGAATATTTAGAGTTTATATGCGTTTTAATGTTTGTTTACTGTCAGTTATTTATCTATTTTTATTTGGTTCTTTTATAGGAAAGCCTCAAAATGGAAATTTAGCCTCAAGAGCTAAGCACCAAGATCAAGCCATGAAGTGAACTTGCTAGTGTCATTATTTATTTATTATTTATTTGTTTATTTGAAAGTGGTGTAATAAAGTGTTTTGATTATCGTGCATTAATGAATAAACCTATGCGATCATGAAGGCTAGTTGGTGGTTACAAAGAGCCCCAACATAAATGGTGCCGTGACTTTTGCAGTGGCCTGGGATCGTAAAAGTGGTGTGGAAATGTGAACTGTTCAGTGTTATTTTGGAATATACTGGTGCATTTGTTTATTTCATGTGAAAACTACACGGAGGCTTTCCTTTTGCTCGGCTTGACCACCTAATTTAAAGTGCTTTTCCGCCCTGTACGCTTGATTATTTCATTGCTTTGAGAAGTAAATATGGAATGTGCACGTACCTTGCCATCGACTTGTAGGGAAAGTGATCGAGAAGAATTGAGCCAGGAGGAAGAAGTGAATTTCATTGAAGAGAACTTAAACTATATTGAAAAGTTTTTGAACAATGTGAGAAATATCGAACATAGATTACCTAGAGGATCGAAAAACCTCATGCAAGATTTCCGCGACACTTGGTATACTTTTTTGAGCTTAGGAGTGAAGAGTAGTTCAACGACTGATGAAGTTTCTAGTAATGAACGATCGGGAGCAGTACCGAAATTACGAGCAACTCCACCATGTGAGACGAATAATCAAGGTGTGAACGAGTATAATAGGAGTTTCGCCAGTGATGAAGTGGAGTGTTCGATGCTTGATATGAAGAGAAGAGCGGGTAGCGGAGAGAACAGCAGCTCATCAGAAGAGATTGTGCTCCGTAAGAAGAGGAATATCAAGAGGAAGGATTATGCGAAGCCCCACGGTTTGTTCGAAGAGTGGAAGAGTGTTCTTGCAAGATTGGATAGCCGCAAGGTGCCACCATTAGAGAAGTTTGACGTAGACTCGAGGCAACATTTGAAGGCATACCTGCGACGCTTTGAAAGCTTCTGTGAGGACAATTACCGAGGCGGTAGAGATCTATGGATTGGTCAACTGGAGTTGAATTTGAAGGGCGAGATACTTGAAGCATTCAATTCAATGAAAGAAGTGGACGATTCCTACAACGACGTCAAGAAGAAATTATGTGACTGGTACGAAGACATGAAAGAGCTGCGCCGAGAGAAGAACGAAAAGGATTTCACTAGAGCTTGTTGGGTGAAAGACGAGCCAATGTATCTCTTCTGTAACCGTCTGGAGCGCTCATACCGGCTAGCTTATCCGCGACGCAAGGTGAACTTGAGTAAGACGTTGATCAACAAATTCACGAACTGTGTTCCCAATGACTTCAAAAAAGTGCTGAAAACATTAAAATTGAGCTACATCATGAAAGGAGAGAGTTTTACGTGGGAATCAATAAGGAAATGTGCCCGTCATTTTGATGTAGAGAATGCCAGAGAAGCTAGAAACGATACGATGCCCGAAATGTGTGTTAACCTGAATCGCACAGAGAAAAGCGATGCATGTGTGCAGGTTTCTGAGTTGTTCCCCAGTAGAGAAAGGGAACCAAAACCAACTAGAAACGCTATATCATCACCCGCAAGCCAGGTTCGGTGTTATTGGAAATCGCACAGACCTGCGTATGAAGAGGCACTCAGATATCGTGCTAGTACGACTTTTGCTACGGAACGTTACGATACGTCTTGCGGACACTGCGGTCGTGTTGGACACTTTGCTAGAGAATGTAGAAAGTTGAGAGGCGAGTGTTTCATTTGTGGATCGTCAGAGCATTATATACGACAGTGCCCGACGTACAGACCACGTGGGACCAGGAGAGAGAACGAGAACCAGGCAGCATCACGACCACTGCACGTCCATAGCCCTCAGAACGAGGAGTCCAGCCAAAGAGCCAGTGCTAACCCGGACGCAAGAGAGCCGGAGTTCAAATCCAAAGCTGCTGCTCAAGAAACAAAGCTAGAGCGTCAACGTAGACTGAATTCGGACAAAGGAACCCTTCTTCTCCGCAACAGATTTTCAAGGCTCGTAGATGAAGCGGACCAAAATGAAGACATCAACGGTAACCGTGGCAACGTCCGCAGCCACGTGAACTCCGACCGAAATCATACGACCTACGACGAATGGAAGAGTGAGCCGACACGCGAGACCACGAACCCGAGACACAACAGTCAGCAGGGCGAGCCTGTGCCTGCTATCGAACAGCCTTCAGATGTGCACAGTAACAGTACTCGTGGGTCAGAGTTGCCTATGGGTGACCAGAGTGCGCCGCGATGTGAAGGCGAGTCCCAAAACCTTCAGGTGAATATTTCTTGTCTAAACCCCGCAAATCTCATGTGTTTATCGCTTAATGTTAATTTGTCTGATGTCAGAGTTTTGATTGATAGTGGGGCTGGTAGAAGTTTGTGTAGTAGTAAGGTTTTGGTGGATTCTGGCATTAATCTATTTGATCGGGAAGCTTCGGTAATCAAGGGATTAGGTAAAACTCAAACGTATGCATTGGGTCATGCAAAATTGCCATTAAATTTTTTCGGTATTATAATTGATGTTCCTGTAATAGTGGTCGCAAATGATGTCATTCAATATGATATAATCCTCGGTTATTCATTTTTACATGCTGAAAGAATTTCTGTAGACATGAACAAACGCACCATCAGTAAAGTCATGAATGACAATTCGAGCATGAGAGTGGTTTTGGAGGAGAATAATGCAGTTAAGTCGATCATGTTAGAAAATATCCCAGCATACGCTATGAAAAGTACTAGAGTGAATGAAACAGGAGGTAGAGTACCCATTGTTGCTAACTTTAGTTCTATATTGAATGGTAATATTCCATGCTACTTTTTTGATGGTAAGGAAGGGACGGGTAAGCGAAGTTTAGACGGTATAATTTCCTGTATTCATGGTACTCCGGAGATAATTATGTCTAGTGTTAAAGGGAAAAAATTAGTTAGTGCAGGATCGTACGTAGGACGAGTATCGACCTTGTTAGAGTTGGACGAGGAGGAAATCACAGAAGACAGTTGGACGTTAGAGCGATTGAAGAGGGAAATAAAGTTAGGGGATACTTTAGGGGAAGAGCAAAATACCGCTGTATATGACATGTTGTTGTCTGCTAAGGCAGTAATGAACAAGAGCGAAGATGATGTAGGGAAGGCCAATGTTGCCCCGCATGTTATCGAATTAACAGACAACACTCCGATTTGGTTACGACCTAGGAGATTTTCAGAGCCGGTAAACAGAGAAATCGATAGGCAGTGTGAGGAGCTTTTGTCGTCAGATATAATAGAATATAGCAACTCAGATTGGTCGGCAGCGGTAGTGCCAGTTCGGAAGCCTTCTGGAGAGTTAAGAATGTGTCTAGATTACCGGCAATTGAATAAAGTGACAAAGCCGGAGAAGTTTCCAATGCCTAGTATCAACGATTCAATATATGCTGGCCATAACGTACAGTATTTTAGCAAGTTAGATTTAATTAGAGGTTATTATCAGGTCCCCATTCACGAAAATAGCCGCAAATTTACCGCTTTCAGTACTCCACATAACCATTACCAATTCAAAAGACTTTCTTTCGGGTTACGAAATAGTGCAATTGCTTTTCAGAAAACTATGCAGCAAATCCTGTCAGAATTTTGTTTTCATAATGTTCTAGTCTACATTGATGATATATTGATTATGACTGAGACTTTTGAAGAACATCTGTCACTAGTTAAAAAGGTCTTGACAACGCTGAGTAAAAATGGTATCAAAATTAAAGTTCAGAAATGTGAGTTTTTCAGGAGATCGGTTAATTTTTTTTGGGACATGTGATAGGAGCAGATGGGATACGTAAATCGCCAGAATTTATTGACAAAATACGGAATTATCCAAAACCAGTTACAGTTACCCAGTTGCGACAATTTTTAGGACTAGTAAATTTTCAGCGAAAATTCATAGAAAAATGTTCGATTATTGCAAAACCTTTAACGGAATTGACGGGGGGACCGAAGAAGGAGGTATTGAGTTGGACTAGGGAAATGAATGTAGCTTTTGATGCATTGAAAGAAGCTTTATTGACTGATGTTGCCCTTAGTTTCCCCGATTATTCAGACTCAGCAGAGCGTTTAGAGCTGTATGTAGATGCGTCTAGTGTTGGTGCCGGAGCCTGCTTGATGCAGAAGCAGAAGGGCGAGTATCGAACAATAGCGTATTCATCCAGAACGTTTACAGCAACGCAGAGACGATATTCGACAATCGAACGGGAACTGACAGCTATCAGGTGGAGTGTACAAACTTTTAGAGCTTTCTTATTTGCAGTACCATTCATTTTGTTCACGGATCACAAGCCTTTAATATATTTGCAAAATTTGGCTAGGGAGAATTCTAGAATAATGCGCACGTTGAATGAATTAGCAGAATTTGACTTTGTCATCCGATATCGGCCAGGTAAAGATAATGAAGCCGCTGATACTATGTCACGCATCGTGGGTCCTATTGAGAACGAATGTGTGGAGGAGACTAATGAGTTACCTGCAGGTCTTATGGTAATGCCTAAAGTAGAAGGAGGCGGTAATTCGTTGTTTGAATCATTGCTCATTTGTTTGAAAGAGGTAGTAGGACTGAGTACAGATATCCCCGGTACGCCATTGAACCTTAGAATAATGTTAATAGATTTCCTTGCTCAAAATCCGAGAAAATTCAATATTGCACCGGTAGGCGATTTCAAAAAGCGAATGAAAGTCATGAGACTGAATGAGCAATTACCATGTGAAGAGGTTATTTTGGTAGCAAGTTTTGTATTTGGTGTAGAAATTCATGTACATCATGGAGCTCAATGGCCTGTTATTTATAGAGCCGACCGCACAAAAACGTCTTTGCCAATTGTTCATCTACAGTGTAAATCAGGAATACATTTTAATCCAGTTTTTGATAGGAAGCAAAAATTTTCAGAAGCAAGTGCGAGTGAAGACTGTGAATTATTGCTGGGATGATAACGATGTTGAGAAGGGAAGTAAAGAGTAAATTTGTTTAGTATGATAGAATATATTTTTCAACATACTATACTTCATGGCAACTCACTTCCATTTTTATTAAATGGTAATACCAAATTATATGAATAAACTTGTTTCAATATATGGAAAACAAAGCAGAATAACTCGCGTGATGTCTGGACATAACGAGCGACTTCAATGCCGCCTCATCTATTCAATAAACTTCTTCAGTAGCGGCGATCACCAGGGAGATAATGCATGAAGGTTTGCAGATATTGCTGGGTAAATACAGGCTCCCGCAAATGATGGATGTCGCTCAGCTGGACAGAAACTCAACTTTTCATCAGTATTCCATTTCTCAAGCTTGCCTGAAAATACGGTTATTTTATTCAATTAGAATACAAGAGCTTTTACCTAAAAGTATTAATGCCACTCATTTGCTTGGATCGCAAATTCGCTAGAAATTTTAACGCAGGGAAAAGTCCAGTCCACTTTTTTGCTCTGTAATTTATTTGTAGATTTCGGTTTTAGTTTCGTTTTTTATGTTCGACTGCACCAACTACTTGCATTTTAGAATTTTCCAGGTGACAATGGAGCTGGTCTCTGAAATGTTTCCTATGAAGATATTCTTAATTTTTCTGTAGCTTTCTTTGCTTTCAAATTTCGCATTTGTCCTATTGCGGCAACGGGTCGCAGTTATTGCTCCAACTGGTACGATAATAAACGAGAAACTCACAACTATCGAACTCGTAAAAATGATAATTCAGGGACTCGTGTAAATTCCTGATGAATCTGGGAACGAAGCGATGCCTGTTGAAAGTTGATGGAGTAATCCAAATCCATTTCTGAACGTCGTCTTACTCGAGTAAAAATAATTTAGGCAACCAGGATCCATCTTTGAGACGAATATTGGTCGGTCCTGTACAAGTATGGTATTTATCAGAGGATACAAGCAGTACGTTGCTGGTAGCTTTTAATTAGCTATATCGCTGTACACATCCTGTTCGTGTACATGGGAATCATATACAGGCTGATGTGCATCAAACTGCAACTTACGTCTGTTATTAATGTGATTTACTGCTAAATAATTGGCTTGGAGTATTTTAAATTCAATTTTTTACCTGTCGGATCCCTCATCTTATCGTGCATCGGTGATAAATCTACGGGAAAAGTTCCGAACATTTCACTATAAATCCAGGGCATCCCTTACAGGCTTAGACATACAGCCGCTTGGATTACCTGCTATCCTTATTACTAATAGGCAGCAAGCTTCATGAATTCCATACTCATGAGAAGTTGTTCGCTAGTAGTCACTGATCTGTTGTAAAATTAAAATACCTGCAATGCCTAATCGAAACAAATGATCATATTTAATTATAATTTATAATATATATTTATATAATTTACAATATGTTTTTTGTTCCAAGTTATCGATTGCAAAACATTTTCAAAATATATGCTTCAGACGTATCTGCTTTCCGATTTATCCGTTAAAAGTATTTAAAGTGTTTTTATCCTGGGCATGTATTTTCAAAACATCGCTAATTGTACTTATCTTCTTTTACTTACGCACTAGAAGATAAGTCCATCGTACGCACCGCGACTTATGTCACCTTTGAAACTTTCGTACGCAAGACCTAGCTAAGAGCGCACTATCAACCCACGCTGCATAGCAGCCAATCTCAAGCTCGCTTACATCCTATTGACGTTGTGAGTCACGTGATACCACGGCTCTGTGCGCTGTTATTTATCCATTTTTAGTTCTTTTTGATGAATCCTAGACGCTCTTACTTTAAAATTTCAATGACATGTGCAGTTTCAAGATAGCAAAACTAGTATTTAATGAGTAATGTGACATAATGAAGAACGATAGAAAAATATTGTTAATTCGATTTAAATTTGATCTATTCATTGTTTGTCTCCGCCAATTAGAAACGTTTTTACTGAGGAAAAATGCATTAGATGCACGACTAATATAATTACTTAGAAACATTTTTTTATAAATAAAAATTGGAGGTTTTACCTTAAAATGCTACTAGAGTCTAGACACTAGTAGAATCTACTACTATTAAAGTTTATATACTAGTAGAGTCTACTACTACTACTACTACTACTACTACTACTACTACTACTACTACTACTACTACTACTTCTACTAGAGTCTGGAGTCTAGACACTTGTAACTAAATGATTCCCAATCGCTTCACTCACTCAAAAGTTGTGCGTAACTCCACTTACGCGCTTCTGAGTTGTCGCAAAGTTTCTACAACTTATTGCACGTAATTTTACGCAAAATGTTTTAAGGAACCTTCATCACGCGCACTTAGCGGACTTACGCTGTACTTAAGTGGCTACAAACACTTAGCGATGTTCCGAAAGTACTGCCCCAGTAACTTTAGGCCGGCACGCTACCCTGCACCAGTATAAAGCGGTTTCAAAGCTAATGCAATGTGGCTGCACTCTTGGTGTTGATTTGTGCATAACGAAACCGTAGGTTTCAGTTGGCGAGGTTTGACAACGATCCGATACAGTAAATTTTCATTGTTGCAGTTCGAGAAAGTTTCTGGAGAACTAACTGATAACATTTAGCATGGTTCTGCAGGAAATGTTAGTTCATATCAGTTCTCTGATGCGCAACGAAAGAAAGAAATATTAATTGTGATGGAATGCGAAGCTATGGCATTTTACGAAGTTCTTACCCAGTCACCCGATGAAGTAGGTCGTGCGAGAAAGGAAAAGTAGCAATTAATAATATGCGTTTAAAAATTACTTTTTTCAAAGACAACACTTCTAAAGAGGCCAGTACCACCGATGTTACACATGTACAACGAATTTCTTATCTTGTAAAAATTTTAACCTTTAAATTTTAAATTTATTTTAACATTTAAACTTTTTTAATTGTAAAATTGTTTTTTCTGTCAATTGATTCATGCATTGTCTCCGACTTCATCGATTAGACAGGAAGAAGTGTGTTAAAATATCGATTATAAGATTTGCAGCGGACAAACAAACAAACAACAAGAAGTGAAGTTAAAGAGAAGTGTTGTAACATGAAGTGTTACTGGGAAAGTATCTTGGATCTAAATAGCCACTGGCTAGCGGCATCGAGAACAAAATGCCTTCAATATCAAAAGACCGAACACGCTGCTGCCAAGCCTCCTTGACATTTTAAACACAAATCATCATCTGAAAAGTTTAATCGACCGTCTTAGAGCGGAGCCTGAAGACACGTTGCTTAAAGGCGACACTCGTTGCTGGATCGACGCGTGTAAAGCCTGCTCATATAAACTGGTCCCTGCGGTACGAGACAAAACACTTGAATAAATAGCAATGTTTTCATTAGTATTTCTCACAAGCAATTGAATTTACATAAAACAATGTTTTTATTAGTATATCTCACAAGCTATATAATTAAATTTCTGAATGCATACATACTTGATAAAGAGATATCCTGGATAAGGAATGTGATGCTGTTTTCAGAGGGTTAAAATATAAAATCTGAAGCTTCATATCTTAACATGAATGGAAAGTAGAAAATAACGAAGCAGGAACATGTTCATTGGAGTGAATATATTGGATTTTTTATATAATAATGACGAAAATAAAAGTATTATGCGCAATTTATATTTCTTGTTCCAGCTTATTGACATCGAGTTAATTTTATGAAATACGCCTTGTCATAAATTGAGAAGTTTTAAAGGCTCAAGTAAACCGTGGGAGAATACAGATATTATTGACAAAACTAAATAAAAGGCACAACTAAATAGCAGATGAATAAAGATATTCTGAGAGGAGTATGAAAGTAAGATAACTCTTACTTTCATATCTGTTTCTTCTACTTTCAGACCAAATTCCAAAAATTTAAGTTCCAATATTTTTAATTTTAAACCTACATTCTTCAATTTCAGACCCGCTTTTCCAATTTCAGACACTCAAAATTCCGACCAGAATCTTCAAATTAAAGACGTGCATCCCTGATTTTCAGACTCGTATCGATTACCTACATAAAAATGTCTTTCATATATGTACATATATATCAATATAATCATTACCGGCCACTCATACTTCTATGCCCGCATGTCCACGACCTCTGCAACACAAATAATTTTTAAGATCTGGTCATAATTTATCATGTAGATTTTTATTATATAATAATATTGTGTAATATTATTACAATGTAGGCTGTGTAATTTGGGAATGATATAAAATTTCATTGATTCTTTAATATTATAATTACTTATATTTTATATATAATTGTATAACTAAACAATATCAATGTGATAAAACCAATTATTCAATTTTTTTATAATATGAAAATCATTTCGTTCTTCTCGATTCTTTGACAATAAAGAATTTTTATTCGTCAATATCAATTCTAATAACCGATTCTTTTTTCCACTTATATTTACAGTCATATATTCTTTTATGATGTCATTTCAATAGCCAATTGTTACTCTGCGATGTCGTTCCGATAACCAATTAGAGTATGACGTCACAAGTTAAAGTTTCGTGTGAACATCAATACGAATTTGACGAGCTCCCGACAATGTTTGTAGATGCGACTTGATACTTTCAACATCACATTCTAATATAAAACATCCAGACATTCTTGAACACTTGATATGTTTACAAGATGCCATCAATAAAAATGTGTATATTATGCAATTATTTCCCCATCAGTCATCTAACGTTAAAATAATGTAAATTTCAGGTTGAAATGTTGATCAGCCTAAATTAGACGCTGAAGTAACGTCGAAATGTGACCAACGCTCGGAGAAACGCAGATCCAAATAGTTCCAACGTTCGAGCAACGTCGACCTTGGTACGTTGAATTTTGATCTATTTTCCAAAGTCTATTCAACGTTGTAACACCTACGTAGAATGAAGTACTTCGACTCGATTTTCCTCACTCGCTGAGAAGCTGAAAAAAGAATTGGTTCGAAAAATTTGAAATTGAAAATTTTGGAGTTGATTATTTTGAATTTGGAAATTTTGTAGTTGAAAATTGTAAAGTTGAAAATTTTGAAGTTGAAGCAATTGAATTTGAAAAATTTTAAGTTGAAAATTTTGAAGTTGAAGCAATTGAATTTGCAAAATCTGAAGTTGAAAATTTTCAAGTTGTAAATTGTCAGTTACTAGTATTGAGTTGAATCAATGGAACTCTGATCTAATTAACAAACACTGATAATCAAAATAAACAATGAACTGATATAACACGAATAAATTAATAATATCCAAAAGCAGGGAGAGGTTCAGCAAGGAAGGCTTAACCTGGAGCCTCATATAGCCAGGGTGGCTGCTACATATTGGTAGGTTCTGATGGAGGAGAAGGAACCTATTATTTTCTACTATTTTCTTCAGAATCAAGTCGCCAATTGTTTCTTTGTTGACTTATTATCGGACGTAAAGCTTAAACTTGCAGAATTCTTCTGCAACAAACAAACAATGATGATCAAGAGTCAAATGAGTGTTAAGCGCGAATTAGATACTTGTTCGTTTTGTATTGAATTTTAGCCGTAAAAACGGCTGCTTTAGCCGTAAAAACGGCTGTTTACAAATATTTCCTCAATGAACCGATGCAACTGATGAAAGAATAATTATTTATTGAAAGTTAATATAAGAAAGCTCGAGAAATTCTAGGTTTGAAGTCACAGACGAGAAATTTAAAAGCTCAAAGCTGCATCAGAAAACGCACAGTTGAAGAAACTGACACTCCTTATCTTTCCTGGCCTGATAAGCGGCCTCCTGCTTATCTCGCCGCGCAGCTCAGGCGCTGCAGGTAACACAGATTGTGACAGGGCTCGGAAATGATCTAAAACAGCGCGAGAAAAACGATTGATAGGTGGTTAACATTTTTATTGTATTTCAAAGTAGCATCTTCGTCTTGTGATAATCCATACAAGTGTAGTACACAGTCATTCCAAACACATTGTTCATAATCGCGGTAATAATAAAAAAGCGTATGCATGCTAACAAAAAAAAAAACGTTGAATCTCATATTTGATAGAACCTGAAACTTCCACAAGATTCTTGTTTCAAAATATGAGAAAATGTGTCTTCTGATTCAACTTAATGTGCAAATGTCATTCACATCAAAATCTAAATTGTAATTCTTGGTCCAATCTTTTCCCCACAGTTTTGTTAGGTGTTGTTATTATAAGAAATTTGTCCATGTTAATGTAGTAACGACTAGTAAGTTTAAGTGTATATTACGGTAGTTGAAATTAGAGAGCAAATTCGTCATTAGAGAGCTTAGAAGTTGGTGGCATTGAATGCATTGGTGACGACTCGTCATATTTGTGATAGCTTTCCGCTAACACCATTGAATTTACGCATGTTAAGGGTCCTTGTTAATTGGCTAATGCATGTAATTTCACCTCTAGGTCCAGCCCAACATATTATAGCCTTTGGACGCGTTTATTTTTGCTACAAAGCTTGCCGCAATGCTATTTCCTGATACGTTAGCCAGCTTCAAATTCCGTCAGTCACGATGTCATTACTCGGTTCACTATCTTGTCTTAAGATTATCATGAGTGCAACTGGCTCTCCTGCTGACAAATTTTTTGAGGTTAGGCCGACCTTAATTTAGTAACTTAACCCTAATTTAAATCGTCACTAAAGGCTAATATAGCCACTACTGAGTAGCGCCTACGGCAATATTTCAGGATGTGTATTTTATTAATTTATTAATAATAAATAATTAATTAATTTTAATTTTTATTTACATCAAAAAATAAATAAATTTAATAATTTTATAATTAAAATACCAAGGATAATATTCTGCGCATATTGGTCATAAATTCAGTTGTCAAACTCTGAATTTAATCCTAATAGCATTATTGATTATTACTTACAGTATAATTACGCATATTGTACATCTTCCCTTGGATGTACTTACGGCCTACCCGGTCTATTGCGCCTGCCTGCTCCTCCTGTTTCAACAGCTGTCAGCTCCTGTATTGTCAGTTAGGGTTTAGAGGTACGACTTGCCGCAATGCCGCGTTCATTTCTGTTGCCCTTCGAATTGGATATATTGGATATAATTGTTAACTTACGAATTGTATCAGCTTATAGCGCTTCTTTATAGTTTTACCGACCAGTCTTCATATCAACTCTGAGTAGGCTATGAACTTCTCCTCGGAGATTTTTTGCGCACGCGAAGAACTTACCATGGATTCCCAATAAAATCAATTAAAACAATTATATTTGCATTATTTCCCCACACCATTCTATCAATCAGAATAAATTTCCATGTTCCGGTAACATCCCAACACGATAAGTATCCTGGATACGAGCCCCAACAACCCTGTATATTTTGCTGTGCCAGGGTCACAACACACAAACGTAGACAATTATTTATAAGATGTAATTTTGAAAAATATTGTGTGTGTCGGACGACACACAATATCTCCTATATATTCTGTGGCATCACTAATATATAGGGGCTTTTGAGGCACGGATCCAGGATAATTATCATGTCGGGATATTAACTGGACCAAAGCGCTATGGAAACCTTCCTTCCGGTGCGTGAAATGAGGAACCAACATCTACATTTAATGAGAAACCTTCAGGCCTACACGATGATTGGGTGGCAATTCCAGATCATTATAATTGTGTACTAATGTGCAAAGTTGAATTTCCTAATCATACTCAGGAATTTGCCATTAATCTTGAAGCATCGACACAGGACATTGTACGCGGTGGAACTTGTTCTCTTGTTTATCCCTGATTTTTACTTTTGAAAATCCGACCTGAAGGTAGCGCTTGTTTGCAAATATTGCTTAGGTTGGCTGAATGAATATGGTTAGTTTCAAGTGCTGCAGCTGAGGCATCACCTGCACCAGGTGTGCAGTTGCAGGTGCTACATCTGCCACCATAAGCCCCCGTTTATCGCACAGCTCTGACAGGCGCAGATAGCAGAGATAACGTCGCGCCCTGAAACCTGGCGTGAGTGAGGAGATCAAGACGGCGCTGATAGCAATTTAGTTGACAGCAGAGACCAGACTTTTATTTCATACAAAAATTCAACGCGTCATCCACCTTGCACGGTCCATCGTCCATCTTACACAGTCCATCATCCACCTTGCACGGACCATCGTCCACCTTGCACGGTCCATCATCCACCTTGCATGGTCCATCGTCCATCTTGCACGGTCCATCATCCACCTTGCATGGTCCATCGTCCATCTTGCACGGTCCATCATCCACCTTGCATGGACCATCGTCCACCTTACACGGTCCATCATCCACCTTGCACGGTCCATCGTCCATCTTACACAGTCCATCATCCACCTTGCTCGTTCCATCATCCACCTTGCACGGTTTATCGTCCACCTTGCTACAATCATCATTCTTGTTGGAGGTTCATCATACTCCTTGCAAGGTCAATCGTCCACCTTGTACGGTCCACCATCCGCTTTAATATAAATGACAATAAGATAATTTCATGAGGTGCCCTTACCAAAATTCCCACTTTATATTTGCGTGCGAGACGAATTGAAGTTCATAAGTTAGTTCTTTGCCTTACCTTCTCTTATAATCCAAAATTTCCATAAAACAGGTCTGATTCGCCGCATCACACATCCTCAGTGCTAGCTGCCAGCCGGCCGATGATTGAAGACTGAAGAACAGCGGGCCTCAGCAATTCCTTCATAGTCCTGTTCGTTCCCGTTTGGCGTTCATTTGGCATGAGATTTACCACGTAATTGCATCATTTCTCGCGTGTTTATAGATTTGTTTTGGCAGTTCCCATATGATTATGCATCGCATTAATGTTTTACCACCTAACTTTATGAATCTGAATGCATAAAAAATCTTAATGGAACTAGTGATTGAATAGGTGAATAATGCGCATGTCCTTTCCGGTATTATGTAACTCCACGTGTGAAAATTCATGCTATTTGAATGAGCTTTCGACATCCCTCCTTCTTCGTGTCCCTCCACCCTCCATTACTCACTGCCTCCTCAATGCTTGAATCATTACCACCGGCATAATCAACGTAATCACTTCCAAGCTGCCACTTCCAAGCTGCCAAGACAACACCGGCTGCTCAAGGACAGTCAGAGGAGATGGAGGACAAGTAATTAGTAGGAATGATGTCCGTAGATTAAGGCCTGTAAATAATGTAGGGAGTAACCGCATACATCAAAGTGAAAGTGCACAAAAAGTTTTAAAATGTTTTTACACGAACTCGGATTCCGTTTTGAACAAAAAAAG
>NW_025944788.1:0-19977 GCF_000764305.2 Hyalella azteca | reverse complement strand
GAATTACCCAGCTGGTGTTACTGCTGAATTACCCAGCTGGTGTTACTGCTGAATTACGCAGCTGGTGTTACTGCTGAATTACCCAGCTGGTGTTACTGCTGAATTACCCAGCTGGTGTTACTGCTGAATTACCCAGCTGGTGTTACTGCTGAATTACCCAGCTGGTGTTACTGCAGAATTACCCAGCTGGTGTTACTGCTGAATTACGCAGCTGGTATTACTGCTGAATTACCCAGCTGGTGTTACTGCTGAATTACCCAGCTGGTGTTACTGCTGAATTACCTAGTTGAATTATTTGACGGCAATGAGTCATGGTCCGACGCTCAACTTACTGTGAGGCCAGTTAGGGCTCTTCTGATTGCTTCTTTACTTCATCATAGAGTTTGCTCGTATGATTAAAATATCGGTACCCCAAAATAACACATTTTCTGAAATATTAAACTCAGCAGGATCCAATAGTTCCCATAGATCCATCATCATGTTTCAGTATAGCTCCCCGCTATTACCACCATCACCAACATCACCAGCAACCCTCCATCACCTCCCTCATCACCAGCCCCGCTATTTTCAACATCCAGAGCAAAGCTATTCAACTCAGTAGATGAAATTGGCGATACGAAGGTAGAGAATAGGAAAAAGCTTAACACAGGAGTTAGTTCATTCAACGTTTAGAATGTAAATAACATGACCCTATACGTTTTGTAAAGAGTGAGGTTTCAAACACTCGTTATCTTGCCGGCCTGATAAGCGGCCTCTTGCTTATCATGCAGAACAGCTCAGGGCGATTGTCGGAAATAAAATTTCAGGTCGCGACAATATCCCGACACGATATGTATCCTGGATACACACCCCAATATCCTATATATGTTGCAGTGCCAGGCGTCAGACGCACAAACTCTGACATATATATATATATATATATATATTACATTTGCAATTATAATTAACCTTTGCCGTGCGACGCTGAAATTATTCAATTTTTAACTCTGAGACATTTGCAACACTTTAATTGAAATCTTTATCTCGTGTACCTACAGGCGTGGAAGACTTTAGTGAGGAGAATGCCTGGGACGAGTCTTGACCAAAGTCATCAATTCAATTCACGTTCATTCTTGTAGGATTCATTACTTCATTGCTGTTCTTTCATATCATGTTCCTCGGCGAAAGTGAGAAAAGCCAGCATTAAAGTCCCTCTGGTCTCGCGGTTCGAAATTGTAGCATTCATACAGAGCAAAAATTCAGTCGGTACTGATGAATGAGTGTTAGGGACGAATTAGATACTTCCGCTCTGTTACAGATTTCAAGCGGCAGTCCATAAGTGATATCACCACTTAATGAACTTGGGCGGAATCAGGTGGCCTTACGGGCATTTTTATAATTATTTCATTGTATTTTTGAGCCGCAAAAAAACGGCTGCGTTCACAAATTTCCTAGATGAACCGATGCAACTGATGAAAGATTTGAAGGTTAATATAAAAAAGCTCGAGTAATATTTAGTTTGGAGCCATAGATATGAAATTTAAAACCTCAACCCTGCACCAGAGACGCGTTGTTGCAGGCGCTAACGCTCGTTATCTTCCCCGGCCTGAAAAGCGGCTTCCTGCTTATCTCGCCGCGACGCGCATCTCAAGCGCTGATGGTAACACAGATTGTGACAAACCTTCGAAATCATCTAAAAGTGTGAGTAAGAATGACAGATTGAGTGCTAAAATTGTTCAATTATTTCAAACTATCAGGCTGGCCGATGTGGCCTATAATTTCTTAAATTTTAGAATTCAGCAAGCCCCAACCCGTAATTCTGACTACGTTAGGGATAATAAATCAAATCTTTGCTAATTAAATAGACAAGTTCAAACCCTCATTATTCATAGAACATGGAAATCCCAATAGGTGCTTGTTTCAAAAATATATAAAAAATTTTCGTCTATTTAATCAAATTCATTTATCCCAATTAAAAACGTAAGTTCGATTTTTTCTCAAATTTCGGTCCAGAGCGGTCCAACTATGTCCACCGAGACGAGCGAGAAAGGTTCTGAACAAATCAGAATTTCTAACTCTTGCTGTTCTGGAACATTGGCGTAGATCTCAGATCCGCTTAAACTCAAATGCTTACTGCTTCAGCCGCTCGACCGTACGTTAAGATATTGTTAGCGATGCGCGCGACAGCAGCAGCCCCGATATACAAAAAAACATGTACAAATTAAGATCGAAACATCTGTATAAACACTTGGGGGCTTTTAAGGTAAAAATTCCCTGGCCGGCCCTCAGCCAACAAAATAGATTGCTGAGGAATGCTGCATGCTGAATACAGAGTTAGACGGATAAGGAGAAAACGCCATAAATCTGTACTTTCCTCAAGTGGTTCTGAACAAATCTCTTCTCAAGCCGTCGGGAGGCTGAACAGATATTAAACTAATTTACAAATAATTTGGGATGAGTTCCACTTCATATTTTAACAAATATCAATAAAGAGTCGTATATACCGCTACCTGATACCTAAATTATTCGAGTTTTTTGTTTTATTTCAAATTTTAGGCAGAAATCTAAGCGAAACCATGTTATTTTCAGCCCCGAAGTTTTAATTGCGACAGTACGACACTGCGGGCATTTTTCAATCAATTCCTTTCTTTTTTTACTGCCGTCAAAAAATGCATCTCCCTAAACTGTTCTAAGTCAACCTATACAAAAAAATAGGATATGAAGCAAAGGAAAAAAAATATGCTTGATGAATACTTAGTTTTGAGTTACGAACATAGGCACCAGAAGGCGCGTAGTTGAAGGAACACTCGTTATCTTGCCCGGCCTGATAAGCGGCCAACTGCTTTTCACGCCGCACAGCTCGGGCGCTGCAGGTAACAGAAATTGTAGGCTCGAAAATGTTCTAAAATAGCAAGAGTGAGCTCGTCAGACTCATTGCTAAAATTATTCATTCACATCAAGCTAGCAAGTTAGCACGGAGCGTCCCGGGATCGATTAGCCTTACAATTGTAGGATCCCGTCATCCCATACGCGCTGTCCTAATCACGCTAGCAATAATAAAGCGAACGTATGCTTCTTAAAGGAAGACCCGTTCAAATATTAATTCTTTCCAAGAACATGAAACTTCAAGTAGATGCCAATGCCTGGCTATTGTCCCATTCAGAATAAATTTCTAGGACCAAGCCAAATCACGGCACGATAAGTATCCTGGAAACACGCCCCCAAAAGCCCCTATATACAATATCCCGACACGATAAGCCTTCTGGATACACGCCCCACCAGCTCATATAAACAATATCCCGACACGATAAGTATCCTGGATACGACGCAACTGAGATGATGACGCGCCTAATAAGCGCGTCTCGTCAACAGAAAATTGAGCTTCCTGGGTTATTGTTGAGGTAGAAGCGCTGCACGTTCATGGCACCCCTAAAGGGAACCTGATCCTGCTCCTTTATACACCTGAGTAATAGGCGACGCATTTATCAACATCAGGCAAACAATTGGCATGCGAAAACAATGATACATTCTGGATATTATAACTGGTGAATAGCGCAGTAATGTTTAGCTTAAATATATCCCATAAATAAGAATATTCACTTAAAAGTGCATCTTACGCCAAGGAAGTACTTGAGGTACTTACGTGTACGATGGCGCACCTCGTAAGTGTTCCCAGTCACCGTACACTTAATACAGCTATATATAGTCACCAGGTTCACACACCAAGATACACAGGCATGAGCGAACACTTCACTGCGCCAACAACACTTCACTCAGAATACTCTTTTCTGAATCTTGCAAGTTTATGATCAGTTCGCGCTGCTTAGCACGTCGCAGATAACGGCACGAGCCGTTTTATGGGCAGTAGATAAAGGCGAATGCCAGCGTAGCACCATAACCCCCGACCTCGTTAATTCACTTTCTCAAGCTCGGTAATCGATAATCCACTCATCGCAACCCCACGACTTCGGTAATCAAGTTATAATTGGATTGATTTAATCGAGTGGACATAGCTAATGTCGACTAAACTGGTCAAGCAAATCCTCTTCGTACGTGAAGCCACGAGGAAGAATCCCAAGTAGCTGAGGCTGAGGCATTCGTATTGTATCCACGATACGAGACTGGAACTTACGAGAGGCATGCGTGCTGTATCCACGATACGAGACTGGAATTTACGTGAGGCATGAGTGTTGTATCCATGATACGAGACTGGAACTTACGTGAGGTATGCGTGTTGTATCCACGATACGAGACTGGAACTAACGTGAGGCATGCGTGTTGCGTCACGATACGAGACTGGAACTTACGTGAGGCATGAGTGTTGTGTCACGATACGAGACTGGAACTTACACGAGGCATGCGTGTTGTGTCACGATATGAGACTACTGAGCAAGTGGACGCCCAGTACGGAAACTTCTTCCAGCATGTTCGGCAACTCTGGTGAAAAGTGCTCGTGCGGTCATACCGACGTAGCTAGATGCACATTGTGCACAACTGAAAGAATACACCAGAGAAGACCTAGATGCTAAAGGAAGTCTATCTTTGTAATTAAAAAAAGTACCTACTGTAAATTTATTTACCAAAATAATATTGAACTCTATACCGATGAAATATTCCGAGAGAAGCCTTTGGATATCAATTTTCATACGTTCGGATTGGTGGCCGAAATAAGGAAAGGACAGGTAAATTTTTCTGAGGGACGGGCCAAATGTGGTGGATGGTGGCTCGTACCTTTTAGATAAAATATTTGAAATGAGTTTGTCAATAAGAAAGGATGAATAGCCGTTGTTGCGAAAAAACTCTTTGAGAAATAAAAATTCGTCATGTAAAAACACATAGCTTGAACAAACTCTAAAAGCTCGGGACAATAATGTCTTCACAGAATTTATTTTAAACCTTGAGGTACAGAAACTGTAAAAACTGAGTCCTAAACCAGAAAATGAACTCTTTCTAAAAACAGAACATTTAAAACTAATGCCATCTCTATGAACCAAACAATCCAAAAATGATAATTTGTTTTCTACTTCAGGTTCCATGGTAAACTTGATATTCGTATGTTTACTATTCAGTAAACATTCAATTGATATTGATATTCATTTTACATAACGAATTTGTATTTCTCAAAGAGTTTTTCGCAACAACGGTTATTCATCCTTTCTTATTGACAAACTCATTTCAAATATGCTATCTAAAAGGTACGACCCACCATCCACCACATTTGGCCCGTCCCTCAAAAAAATTTACCTGTCCTTTCCTTATTTCGACCACCAATCCGAACGTATGAAAATTGATATCCAAAGGCTTATCGGAATATTTCATCGGTATAGAGTTCAATATTATTTTGGTAAATAAATTTACAATAGGTTCTTTTTTCAATTACAAAGATAGACTTCCTTTAGCATCTAGGTCTTCTCTGGTGTATTCTTTCAGTTGTGTACAATGTGCATCTAGCTACGTCGGTATGACCGCACGAGCACTTTTCACCAGAGTTGCCGAACATGCTGGAAGAAGTTTCCGTACTGGGCGTCCACTTGCTCAGTCGCCTCATTCATCAGTCAGACTTCATACAGAACAGTGCTCACTTGCTCCTCCCGTGTCCATCAATCAATTTAAAATTCTTTGTAACGCTAGCAGCCAAACCGATTTACGAATTTTAGAGTCTCTTTACATCCATAAACTTAAACCTAAATTGAATAACCAATCCAGCTCTTTTCCTCTTTCGATTCTAGGTCAATTGTTGTTTTTTCCTTTCTTTCCTTATCATTTTCTAAATTTATTTACTAAAATTGATTTCCATGTATTTCCAGATGTATTTTACTAGCTGATGATGGGCATAGCCCGAAAAGTTCTGTTTTATTCATCTAGGACTTTTATTCAGTAAAATGTTTTATGCAACTTTTTTGGTTTTAGCCTTTATTGATTATTACTTACAGTATAATTACGCATACTGTACATCTTCCCTTGGATGTACTTACGGCCTACTCGGTCTGTCAGTTAGGGTTTAGAGGTACGACTTGCCGTAATGCCGCGTTCATTTCTGTTGCCCTTGGAATTGGATATATTGGATATAATTGTTAACATACGAATTGTATCAGCTTATACCGCTTCTTTATAGTTTTACCGACCAGTTTTCATATCAGCTCCGAGTAGACATGAACTTCTCCTCGGAGATTTTTTTGCGCACGCGAAGAACTTACCATGGATTCAAAATAAAATCAATTAACACAATTATATATGCGTTATTTCCCTACACTATTCTATCAATCAGAATAAATTTTCATGTTCCGGTAACATCCCGACCCGATGAGTATCCTGCATACGCGCCCCAACAACCCTGTATATTTTGCTGTGCCAGGGTTACAACACACAAACGTAGATAATTATTTATAAGGTGTAAATTTGAAAAATATTGTGTGTGTCGGACGACACACAATATCCCCTATATATTCTGTGGCATCACTAATATATAGGGGCTTTTGGGGCACGGATCCAGGATACTTATCACGTCGGGATATAAACTGGACCAAAGCGCTATGGTAACCTTCCTTTCGGTGCGTGAAATAAGGAACCAACATCTTCATTTAATGAGAAACCTTCAGGTCTACACGATGATTGGGTTGCAATTTCAGATCATTATTATTGTGTACTGATGTGCAAAGTTGAATTTCCTCATCATACTCAGGAATTTGCCAGTAATCTTGAAGCATCGACACAGGACATTGTACGCGGAGGAACTTGTTCTCTTGTTTATCCCTAATTTTTACCTTTGAAAATCCGACCTGAAGATAGCGCTTGCTTGCAAATATTGCTTAGGTTGGCTGAATGAGTATGATTCGTTTCAAATGCTGCAGCTGAGGCATCACCTGTGGCAGATGTGTAGCGGCAGGTGCTAGATCTGACGCATTACCTGCATCAGGTGTGTAGGTGCAGGTGCTACATCTGACACCATTAGCCCCTTTTATCGCACAGCTCTGACAGGCGCAGATAGCAGAGATAACGTCGCGCCCTGAAGCCTGACACTGTGAGGAGATCAAGACGTCGCTGATAGCAATATAGTTGACAGCAGAGACCAGACTTTTATTTCATACAAAAATTCAACGCGTCATCCACCTTGCACGGTCCATCGTCCATCTTACACAGTCCACCTTACACCTTGCACGGTCCATCGTCCATCTTGCACGGTCCATCATCCACCTTGCACGGTCTACCGTCCACCTTACACGGTCCATCGTCCATCTTGCACGGTCCATCATCCACCTTGCACGGACCACCGTCCACCTTGCTCGTTCCATCATCCACCTTGCACGGTACACCGTCCACCATCCACCTTGCACGGTCAATCGTCCACCTTGCTACTTCCATCATTCTTGTTGCAGGTTCATCATCCTCCTTGCAAGGTCCATCGTCCACCTTGTACGGTCCACCATCAACCTAGCTTGCACGGTCCATCATCCGCTTTAATATAAATGACAATAAGACCCACTTTATATTTGCGTGCGAGACGAATTGAAGTTCAGGCGTTAGTTCTTTGCCTTACCTTTTCTTATAGTCCAAAATTTCCCGAAATCTGGTCTGATTCGCCGCATCACACATCCTCAGTGCTAGCTGCCAGCTGGCCGATGATTGAAGACTGAAGAACAGCGGGCCTCAGCAATTCCTTCGTAGTCCTGTTCGTTCCCGTTTGGCGTTCATTTGGCATGAGATTTATCACGTAATTGCATCATTTCTCGCGCGTTTATAGACTTGTATTGGCAGTTATCATATGATTATGCATCGAATTTATGTTTTACCACGTAACTTTATGAATCTGAATGCATAAAAAATCTTAATGGAACTAGCAATTGAATAGGTGAACAATGCGAATGTCCTTTCCGATATTATGTAACTCCACGTGTGAAAATTCATGCTATTTGAATGAGCCTTCGATATCCCTCCTTCTTCTTGTTCCTCCACCCTCCTTTATTCACTTCCTCCTCAAATCTTGAATCATTACCACCGGTTTAATCAACGTAAGCCGTGGACATTTCACGGCACTTGTGCGGCCGTTTGATTGTGCTCACTGACAGAGGCCGCTCGCTGTGCAGGGAAGAGCAGGCCATGCCGTCCGTAGACTTCTTGGACGCGAGTTCAAGAGGACAAAAAAATGCCCAGATCAACAACGCGTTTCCGAAGGTTCCTGCGGTAATCGGCCGCAATCACGGAAAGTATTTGGAACTGGTCAGTGGCTTACAATAGAATGAGTGTTTCCGACGATTGAAAAACATCCATTATGAGTTTTAGTCCTAATTTTCTACAGGAATCTAAGCAAATATGCCCGGTGTTAAACTTGAGCCGAGAAAAGTCAACTGCACTGAAACAAATCGGTGTGTAGAAACTACACACCAAAGTGACTATCCCGGCTTGTCCCAAAATGAGTTGCCAAAGGCGACTAAAGCGCCCCTTAGCCAGCCGGGGTGCGTAATTAAAAGCTACTTTTAGCGCGTAAATAGAGAAAGCCTCAGTGAACTTACCTCCGGCCGATGCTTCATATGCAGTATGGTGAAGGAGAATATCATGTATTAAATAGCGCATAGGACGAGAGAAAGACTGCCGGAAGTACATCATTTTATTAGAATACCACATTATGAGTATCGCGTCCACTAATGCTATGTCTCTAATGCTAAAATTGTAACCGATTGAGATAAATTTAAATTCAAATTAATTACTCAACAATACAAATGTAATAATTCGGATGCAATATATAGCCTAGGATTTTAACGCACCCTTGGTGATATTACAGGGTAATAACTCCAAAGAAAATTCATGGCATCGATTGCTGTACAAAAATAAATATTTATTGAAATTCCTGTACATGGCTTTTCACAACGCAGCTTTCTGAACGTGTCCCTTCATGTTGAGATATGACCGGAATTAGTTTTATTTCATGTTTTATCGTGACAGTTACATTATATGAGCATATTATTCCAATTAGCTACATTATTAGATATTGACATAGTATTTGCATATAAATTCTCTTACCTTCGACTCTCCGCTGGAAGAACCACAGCCGACCGTAGCAGGATTCGAACCCGGGCTCGCTGCAGCAGACCGCGCGACGCCTTAGTCCACTTGACCATAGCAGCACGCATGCGTTGTAAACTAAAATAAGCTATATAACCTAACTTTCTACCTCATGACCGAAAAGGCACTCATGTGCCTACATTTTGTATATATCATTTATTTCTGTTATTCTTCAGAGAAGGAACAATTAAACTCGTGGAAAGTTTAAAATCATCATCATCTACCATCACAACTTGCAGGTCGCGTGCTATCGCAGGGTTGCATTACTGGTAGCATGAAAAATTGATCGACGTTGTACGAGGTGTTGGCGTTTAAGCTTTCCTCGCACCGTCAATTAATACTTGACTTTATTTGGGATAGGTAGAATTGTTATGTAACTTATTTGCTAAAATCAAGTCTATGATATAATAAGCTCCAGGTTAATCTTTTGCACACTTTTTATATACATTATTAGAAATAATGAATAAGTTTGAAATAATTGTCGATGATCTTTTACTTGGCTCACCAGTAACACAGACTGTGATCGCATTGCGGTATGTTTCATAACCAATATGACAACAAAACCGCCTCTGTATTAGAGGCAATAAAACACCAACGATGAAAACTATAAAGCATGTGAATGTCGTATGTGTGTTTAATCACTATTGCATGATATCTTCCAGAATTTATATTATCACTATTATAAAGTTGATTTAAGCTATTATCAATTTTTGTTAACTAGTAAATTTGAACTTGCATGTAAATTTTCGGTTTTCCTTATTGGTCCTGCCATGACGTCATCCGTCTAGCTGCAGTGGTAGTCTCTGGCTGAGCGAAAAATAGAGAAAACGGCGTACGAACTATTGTGAAAACTGCGAACGAACGTTTCGGAATTATTCGTTTAAGTACAATGAGCGTGTTAGCCAGGTGAGATGTCTGAAACTAACGCACCGATTTGTTTCAGTGTGCAATCTGACGGCCTAACGGATGTCTATCAATCAATTTCTGTCAATTTCTAAGCTATCGCAAAGCGGCATCGCTCTCATGTTTCATATGTCCAGTTACGAAACTGTTATAGATGGAATGTATGAAAGCTGAGAGGAAAACCGAGCGGGATGCAAAACTTGCTTTAGGGTTATGATTGCTAAAAATGATACTCCACACCAGTGCATTGTTGGAGTCCGTCATTATATTCACGAGAGTGAAGTATTACAATAAGAAGGTTTCCTCGTTGAAAGTTGACTGTTTATTAGGCAGACATGCAGGAAGGCATTTAACTGCTGAGCTAATTGCAACCTTTTACGTATAACATAACATAGTGGTCACGGCGCTGAAGCGTAGGCCTGATGTGGCCTGTCGCCAATTCTTTTCCTTTTCGTGCCTTGTTCACAGAAGATCTAAAATCGTGTCATTTGACCGGATCTTTTCATGACTGACGATAGTTGGAAGTAGCTACTAGACTTCCACCGGGTTCGATAAGGAGCTAGGCATTTCAAATCTGAACATATATTTTTCCATAGCTTTATCTAGTCTGTTCTTGAACGCGTTCATACTTGGAGCGCCAACGATGTCATCAGGGAGGCTGTTCCACATGTCGGTGATTCGAAGCGAGAAGAAATTTTGTCGCGTGGAGAAGTTGCAGCGCAGATTTTTTAGCTTATAGCCGTGGCCCCTGGTGTTGGTTCTTGTTTCAAACTCTAGTAATCCTTCGGGGACCTTGTATAGACCATGAGTATACTTGTATACTTCAATGAGGTCCCCACTATTTAAATACATAGTAATTAAAATGTTTGTCTCGACGTAACTAAAAAATCCATGCACAATTAATGTGCAGCTCATACTTCACTTTTCTCGCGCACCTTCGGCCACGTCACTACGCTGTCAGACGCTGCCGCTGAAAATTACACTGCTCTCGCACAGTGTGCCGAGTTTAGAGTTGGAGCGTCCGTGAACGGGCCACTTAATACTGACACGTTGTCGTCTACCTACTAGAAAATCTCTGATCCACTGGAGTACGGTTCCCTCAATTCTCAAGGACTTCACTTTACGCAACAGCCGCTCATGTGGAACACTGTCAAGTGCTTTGGCAAAATCGAGGAACAATGCATCCACTGGCTTCCTTTCGTCCAGCAGGCGAGTCCAATCGTTCAACGTAGATAATAAGTTAGTGGTGCAGGATCTGCCGGCAGTAAAACCATGTTGACAATCTGATATGAGATGGTGAGCAGTCAAATGATAGATAATCCTATCCCTCAACAGATTCCATTAGCTTACAAACAACACTTGTCAGACTGACAGGGCGATAGTTGCCGGGGCTGCTTTTGTCACCTTTTTTGAACAATCGTGTTACATGAGCTTCTTTCCAGTCGGACGGCAAAGTTCCTTCGTTCAAGGCTTTTTGAAAGAATACTGTCAATGGGCCGGCCAGAACGGTTGCTAATTCTTTGAGCAATCTGGGATGGAAGCCGTCTGGTCCACATGACTTGTTGGGATTTAGAGCTACCAGGCGCTGGAGAACCTCTTCTTCGTGTATTTTAAAACATGTTAACTTCGAGCTGACTGGGCGCTCCTTAATATCTGGAATACCGTTCAAGTCCTCATCTGTGAACACACTGCTGAAAAACTGATTAAGAACGTTAGCCTTGCCCTCATCAGCCTGCCTTTTGTTGTTGTTAGCCTGCCTTTCGTTGGTCTACTTCCAAATCAGATATACGGTCCTTTGACTTACACTTCGAACTAGCGTACAAAGAGAAGGCTTTCGGATTCTTTTTTGCATTTTTAGCAATATTTTTTTCGAAGTTTTTCACTGCAGTGCGACAAATTTTTTAGCTTGATTTCGAGCTCTGACATGCAGGTTATAATCAGACTCGCTGCGAGTTCGTAAATAACGCTTGTAGGCTTCTTTCTCGGTCTTTAGCTGAGTCTTAACTGCACTGTTCATCCACTGGGACCTTTTGACTCCTCCAAGCGTAATCTTGGGTACACAGGCATCAACTGCAGACATAACCGTGTCTTTGAGAAACAACCATGAATCAGCCACATTCATGTCCTTAATACAGTCCGAAATATTCGCCGCATTCACTGTTTCACGGAGTTTATCATAGTCGCCTTTCGCAAAGTTCAAACGTTCACGCTTCCGAAGAGTCTTTTCTGCACTACACTTAATATTGAAAACAATGATTGGTAGTGGCCTTTGCCCAACGGAGCCTCGTGGCGAAGCTCATCTATCATTGATTCTTCACTAGTAAACACAAGATCTAGAATATTTTGGGTTTGTTTACCCCTAAAATGGGTTTGCTTGGTGATGTTCTGGATTAAAAATGAGTCTCGCACAGACTCCAAGAACAAGGATGCTGGGTTATTCCCATCTCTTGGAGAAGATTCATCTGCCCAGTCTATTTCTGGATGGCTAAAGTCACCAACGATCAACGTATGCGACCTGCTGAATGACATGCTCGGTGAAAGGCTGTTTAGTACTTTATTGTTATCAGAGGAGCTGTTAGGTGATATTGAAAACAACGATTGGTTGATATGATATGATATGATTGGTTGATATGACAATGATATATACCCCTATGAGAAGGCTATCTTTGCCTTTTAGAGTAAGTTCGCACCACACTGATTCTCTAGCTTATTGATGCTCTGCAGATAACTTATCGTGCTGGACCCCATAAGAGGTTCTAACCCACAGTGCAACACCTCTACTGCACTGCTCTTCATTTAAGTTATGAAAAAATCAAAACCTGGCAGCTGAAATTCAACAGGTACAATTTCCCCCCGTGATTTTTAGGTAATGTAATACATTGTTTCTGTAATACAAATAATGTCTATACACTCTTTTGCGATCACAGTTAACAGTTCACTTTTCTTGATCAAAACGGAATCCGAGTTCATGTAAAATCATTTTAAAACTTTTTGTGCACTTTTACTTTGATGTATGCAGTTACTTTCAACATTATTTACAGGCCTTGATCTACGGACATCATTCCTACTAATTACTTGTCCTCCATCTCCTCTGACTGTCCGTGAGCAGCCGGTGTTGTCTTGGCAGCTTGGAAGTGATTGACCTGATTTTCCGTGCCTTTCTGCCTGATTCTCTCCTTGACCACTTCTTGCGAAAAACCGCCCTCTCTAAGGGGGTGGAATCTTTCTTTACAAAAACTGACTTGTAATCAGCGGATTCTCCAAGCTTTCTCGCTGTTTTCAGCACGCTCCAGACCTGAGCAGAATCCTTTACAGTCACCAGCAGAGGTCTAAAGGTGTTGGAAGCAGCATCCTTCGAGCGTAGCCTCTTGCAAGATATAACATCAAACGATGTGTTGAGTACCTTGCTGCAACAATCTACAACAAATGCCGTGTCATCCGTCACTCGGTCCTTCGCATCAGATGCGTTACTTTCAGGAATCCCAAACCAGACCAGGTTGGCCTTCCTACGTTCTCTATCAAGCAATTCACGCAAGCTTTCACTAGCGACTTCAGATAAATCAGCTGTCTTGTTCTTTACTTCCATTTCTTCCGTATTTTTCAACTGAGCCTTCACTTCAGTCAGCTCATTGCATAGCAAGCTCAGTTGGTCACTCAGCGAGCACACCATCTCACTCAATGAGTTTACTACATCATTCAACAATTTCGACTCATTGCCGTGCTCTTCCACCAACTCCTCTCTTTTTCGAGCACCAAGAGTTGGTTTTTCGCAATCACGGCAAAACCAATGAAGCAATTTAGACTTCTGGAGAAACGTGTACTCCTTAGAGCTCAACTTCGAACAGCTGATACAAATGAGATCTTCGCATCGTTCACAGGTGACCGTCTGGACTTCGCTCAGAGAGATCTCTTTGCAGTTATTGCAAACTTTCATCTCTAGCTGGGCTGATTTGGTTTTATTTTTTATTCTAGAAGCCGTAGATGGCTTCCCTCTAGAGGCCGTAGAGGGCTTTTCGACTACCTTTTTTATTTTCTGTCCAGCCATTATTAAATGCACGAACTAGATCTCTTGAACGGAGAAAAGGACGGATAAAAATACAGAAAAGGACGGAGAAACATACAAAACTGAGTTGAGTATAGTAAAGTTCCCTCGAAAATTCCGGCTGAGGAACAGCTGAGCTGCAGCTGGCGAGGGAAAAACAGGGGTGTCTGGGGGAATCAAGGTATCCACGCATGAGGCGGGTAGAGAGGGGCAGGTGTAGGGGCCAATAGGGTGGGGAGGGTATAATAGGAAGGCGAGGCCTGAGCGTACTCAAGGCACCGATGGTTCTCCGGTTACAGGCGGTCGCCGAGGGTTCCCAACAAGCTAAAAAACTTGCCCTCGTTTCATGCACTGGCATTTGTCGGGAATAAAACTCTTGTACTAGCCGTTTTTCTCACTATTCGCACAATTTTGACTGAACTGCACTAAAATTAAACCTTTCACTGAAATCGTTTTGGTACAAAATTCGAGAGATAAGTCAAACCGGCATAGTAAAAAGTGAGAAAGTTGGGACCCGCAAACACGTACGTGCGTCCTCGATCACTGCCAGAGCTCATTACGAATGACGTGTAATGAAATGGAACTCTTGACAGCTTGAAGACCTGTAAAGTAAATATTCTTAACTGTCAGTATTTTAAGTAGTAAACAATACAGTATGACAGTAATGCAAGAATTAATTGCAAGGTTTCATATTCAACTGGCCTAGCGCATTCTTACCTATTTCTAGGATCGTCTTGAAGGTAATGACTGAGAGCTTGAGGTGAACGCTACTTCAACTTCCTACATGGCGTGGATAACTTCACAGAAAAGGTAAAATTTACTTGAAGTAATGAAACTCTTGATTAATGTGCACTAAACCTGCACAAAATGAGCGTAGTTGCGGGTGCTAACACTCGTTATCTTTCCTGGCCTGATAAGCGGCCTGGTATGATGATGAAGAAATGGCTAAAATGTGTTAAACTTTGGTCAAATCCATGCCAAATCGTGTTCAAATGCTTATAAAAGCAAGGGAAGGTCATATCTTATATTAATTATATCATCCTTTGTGGCATCGGCATGTTTTTAGTACATAAAATTTAATTTTAGCCAAATTTTGTTTTATTTCATAGCTGTCTGAATTAACTTGCATGGCACTGCAGGATTAAAAGTATTGAGGTGGGGGAAGAAAAAATACCCTTCAAAAGAAGTGAAATGTGGAGCCATTTTTTTAAGTCAATGTGGAGCTTTTCCTCGAGCCGTCTGGGTAACCACTTTTTTTCAATAAATAAATAAACGATATCGAAAAAATAACTCTATAGGTGATGGTCATTTGTGTTAGGAATATTATGTTATTTTTCCATAACTATAGGAGTACAAAAAATTTAAAAGTTCATAATTTTTTAAGTTTGCTTTGAATTTTATGTTTGTTTTCGTGTTCTCAACAAATTCATATGAATAAATGTGCTTGTAAAAGTGTTTTACATGTAAGTACAAAATGCCATCAATATCGGTAAATAAATGAACGCTTTTCCTACCCAAACGCTCTCCTAACGAAAAATGAATGCTGAACTTGAGAGCAGGTGTGATATGTCATGTCGCTTAAATAATGACAACAAGAATAGTGGGAGAGAAATTCTATTTGTGTAGAAATTCCTTGGCAACAATATAGGAAACTACCGGAGTCCCGCAGCCTCCATCGCTCTTGGCCTTCTCGCCAGCTGAATGCTGAATTACTGCTGAATTACTATTGAATTAATTAGTTGAATTACTGTTGTTTCACCCAGCTGGTACTACTGCTGAATTTCCCAACAGAAATTTTTGACGCCAATGAGTCATGATCCAACTCTTCTTCAACTTACACTGAGGCCAGTTACCGGCTCTTCTGATTGCTTCTTTACTTCATCATAGAGTCCGCTCGTATGATCAAAATATCAATACCCCAAAACCTCAACATTTCCTGAAATATTAAGCTTAGCAGGATCCAGTAGTTCCAATAGCTCCACCATCATTCTTTCAGCGTAGCTCCCCGCCATCACCGAATCATCCAGAGAAAAGCTCAACTCACCAAATGAAAATTATCGGCGATACGTACGAAGGTAGATAAAAAGAGAATGCTTAACGCGGTAGTTAATATAGCGTGTAGAATGTAAAAGCATGACCCTACGTTCTGTAAAGTGTGAGGTCGCAAACACTCGTTATCTTGCCCGGCCTGATAAGCGGCCTCTTGCTTATCACGCCGCGCCGTTCATGCGCTACAGGTAACAGAGATAGTGGCAGAGCTCGAATTTTTTTATTGTGCGTGAGTAAGTAGGACGAATTTTGTACCACAATTTTTTAGTTATTCCAACCTAGCAGCTTCGCTCGCGTGTCCCGGTATCGATAAACCCTGCAATTCTAGAATCTCATCATCCCAAACCTGCTTTCCATAATCGCGCTTATAATAATAAAGCGAATATGTGCAAACAAAAAAAAGCCAGTTCAAACCCATATTTTTTCATAGAACATGGAACTTGTTAGAATCTACACAGTAGATTCTTGTTTCAAAATCAGAAAATTCTATCTTGTGAATTACATTCATGTACTAATGAAATTTTCATCAATTCAAAAAATAAATTCTAATTTTTGGTCCAAACACCAACCACATACAATATCCCGGCACGATAAGTATCCTGGATACGCGCCCCCAACAGCCCCTATATACAATATCCCGACACGATATGTATCCTGGATACGCGTCCCAACAGCCCCTATATACAATATCCCGACACGATAAGTATCCTGGATACGCGCCCCAACAGCCCCTATATACAATATCCCGACACGATAAGTATCCTGGATACGCACCCCAACGCAACTGAGACGATGACGCGCCTAAAGAGAGCGTTTCGTCAACAGAAAATTGAGCTGCCTGGGTTATTGTTGAGGTAGAAGCCCTGCACGTTCATGGCATCCATAAAGGGTACCTGATCCTGCTCCTTAATACTCCCGAGAGACGGGCGTCGTATTTATCAATATCAGGAGAACAATTCGCATGCAAGAAAGATGATGAAATTAAAATAATGCAGCAGGTGCGTGCAATAATGTTTATTTGAAAAATATTTCATTAATAAAATATTCAACTGAAAAGTGCACCTGCGTTTACGTCATTGAAGCACTTGGGATACTCACGTGTACGATGGGCAGATCGGAAGTGTTCCCAGTGGCCGTACACTTAATACAGCTATATACAGTATAGTCACCAGGTTCACACACCAAGATACACGAGCAGGAGCGAACACTTCACTGCACCAACACCTCACTCTGTAGACACTTTTCTGAATCTTGCAAGTTTGTGATCAAGTCGCGCAGCTTAATTAATTAGCGCGCCACAGATAACGGCTATCAGAGCAGCAGATAGCGGCGCATGCCGGCGCAGCCACTGCAACCCCCGACCTCGGTATTCTACTCGCTTGTATATCAAATTTTAATTGGATTCATTAACGAGTGGACATCGCATGTGCCGACTAAATTTGTCAAGCAAATCCTCTTCTGACGTGAAACCACGAGGATGAATCCCCAAGCAACTGAGGCATGCGTGTTGTATCCACGATACGAGACTGGAACTTACGTGAGGCATGCGTGTTGTATCCACGATACGAGACTGGAACTTACGTGAGGCATGCGTGTTGTATCCACGATACGAGACTGGAACTTACGTGCGGCATGCGTGTTGTATCCATGATACGAGACTGGAACTTACGTGCGGCATGCGTGTTGTATCCACGACACGAGACTGGAACTTACGTGAGGCGTGCGTGTTGTATCCACGATACGAGACTGGAACTTACGTGTGGCGCCCGCGTATCGAATGATTGACACGCGGCGCTGATAAGCGCAGACACTGCAAAGCATGACTGGTGTTATTCAATTTAATGTAATATGCTTTGGTAATGAGAAAATGATACAACATTCATTTATGAATATACTTACAATGGACCCTGTTTGTATAAGTGTCAAATCTTATATATCCAGTTTCATTAAAGTAATGTCCAGGTGCCACACATTACTCTGAAAGTCAAGCGAAAATTATGGCCTTGCCATTGCAATGCATCATCTGCCAGATCCGGTTAATTAGTGATTGCCGCAAGGAATTTCCAATTGGGAGCGAAGAGCGGCGTTGAGGGCAGCGCCACAAAGGGCAGCGTTGTGGTAAAATCTTCCATGTGATCCCTCAGGAATACCCATGGCCAGGCTTGGGGTGACAGCGATGATTTGTTCAGCCCTTATGACAGCGACCACTGCGAGATCTCCTGGGAACTTCTGTTGGGGTCACCGACACAGCAATTCGGCCTACATGATCGTATAGGGTCATTTTCACTGATAGTCTTTAGTTAAAATTTAGTTTAGTTCTATTGCACAATAATCCGTTATAGCATGTATAATCCACTGTAATATAAACAATTCACGTGCTGGCCAACTGATATTCTACTGGAGAAGATGACAATTCTCGATTTTCAAGTCTCGAGTTTGAAGCTTTCCTAAAAAATTAAAATGAACAATAATTAAACTTCTGACTAATAAACTAAAGTAATGAATATACAAATCAGATATTGCAACACAAATAGATTCAAATAAATTCACATATCGTAATTTAATAATACACGTCAGGACCTAACACACTACGTACCTCCGCTTCAAGCTTCACACCGCACTATAATCCAGCAAATCGTACCTTCCGTATTCCCACTTCCGTTAAGTTTAAATTACAATGGCGTTAAACAACTTCAAAATAATTTATGAATTCCAATTAAAATAACGCGCAAGATAATAAAATACGAGCTTACCCAAACACTTCCCAGGGCAAGTTCAAGGTAAATAAAGAGAACCCTTAGTGTACCGCAAACGAGGTTACAGTTCAGAGTACCAGAATTGAAGCAAAGAGGCGCGGGTTCGATCCCAGCTCTGTGCGCCAGTTTCTGGTCAGAATCGGCGAGGAGGCCGGGCGGTTAAGCACAGCAGAATTGGAGCAGTGAGTTGCAAGTTCGAGACCGCAAAATGCTGTGCATGTTCTGCGATGTTAAGAATCGGCGACGGGCCTACGGCCTATTAAATGTTGAAACCGCTATTATTATTATATTATTATAACTTCCGGCAACGAAACCTTGTCTTTTGAATACAAAACCTTGTCATCTGGCAAAGAAACCTTGACTTGCGCAACAAAATCTTAATCTTCTGGCAACAAAACCTTGTCTTCTGGCAACAAAACCTTGTCTTCAGGCTACAAAACCTTGTCTTCAGGCTACAAAACCTTGTCTTTTGGCAACAAAACCCTGTCTTCTGGCAACATAAACATGACTTCTGGCAACAAACCTTGTCATCACTCAACGAAACCCCATCTTCCGGCAACAAAACCTCGGCCCGAAACAATGATCCATAATGGCATACATTCGTTTACGGGCACATATGCTGCCATTCGTTTACGGGTACATATGCTGCCATTCGTTTACGGGCACATATGCTGCCATTCGTTTACGGGTACACATGCTGCCATTCGTTTACGGGCACATATGCTGCCATTCGTTTACGGGTACATATACTGCCATTCGTTTACGGGCACATATGCTGCCATTCGTTTACGGGTACATACCCAGTTCGAAATTCTCGCAGTCATTGCGGCCGTTCGCCGCAGAGACGTTCGCAAACGCGCAAATCTAGGCCGTTGTTGCCGACTTTACCTCGCGTCCAAGCAGTCTAGCGACGATATGGCCTCATCTGCAACGAATAGCGCGAGGCCTCGGTCGGCAAAAGCTGCGGCAGGCAACTGGTCGCTCCTCTACCGCGGTCTACGTCGAATATGCCGGCGGACGGCGGTAACGTTCAAGCCGTTGAGTTGGCAGGGAGAGGAAGGGGGTGAAGGGTTAGGAAGGCGGAGGAATATCGAAAGAACATTCTAGACATGAATCTTAATATGGGGCTTATACCGGAAGAAACTGATTGAATTATTCGCTTATTTAATTTCTCTAAAATTATGAGGT
>NW_025944787.1:21532-26756 GCF_000764305.2 Hyalella azteca | reverse complement strand
ACACTGCCTCTAGGCTCTAAGGCTGTTTAACGTATGATGGATGTCGACAGGAAAGCGGGAAGCCGAGAACTCCTTATCTTATTCAAACTCTCTGTCACGGCTTGAGCTTGTTGTGTTGAGCGAAATTTAATGATATTAAATTCGAATATAACTTACTTATTTATATGAAAAAATGTACATCTTTTTAATTGAGCAATTAATCCCTCAAAAGAGCATTTTAATAATACAACTTTAGGAATAATTTTCCGTAATTTTTTTTGATGATCTAGGTTTACTTGGAATCGAATACATTTACTGGCTTCGACTTCAGCTCGAATAGTCTATACATAACCTACCTAAACTTCTTTTCATGTGCGTCATTATTTTGCACGAAAATTACTAAAAATGATCGTTTATATTATTTTAGCTTAATTTCATGACATTTTTTGGATAAATAATATAATAGACGAAAGTTTTAGGAATTTAAAGTGTATCCAGTTTTCTGTGTTTTTTTAAGGACTAACTGACTTAAGCTTGCGTTCCGACTTCCGAATATTGGTTGGTCTTTGAATCAAATTTAATTTAAAATTTGAACGTACTATTGCTTTTTAACGCGTACAAATGTATTCAAATATACCAATAAAAATGACTGCCGATGCACTAGTTGCTACTACTTGGTATTAGCAAGTAGGCACGCATATATTTAGCATTGTACCAATGTCTTCATCAGTATTACTATGCACTATTTAGTAAAAGATATTACCATGTATTTCCTTATTATGATTTTTTGAGAATTTTGACTTATTTCAGGCGTAAAGTAGGGTAAATTTGTTATCATCATTTTTGTTATTTTTTTCTCGATTTTTTAAGCTATGTATGAATACATATGTATGCATTTTCTTTAATTTATTGCGAAAAAATGACATTCGTCCCTGGTCTCAGGGAACCTGACAGTTCAAATACAGAAGGCAGTTGGCTGCTGAGTGGTGACCAATCAGCGCTCGCTCTGCTAATCAGCTGGCTATGTTTACATTTGGATTCCGACAGTCATGAACACATCGTCGTGAGGTGAGGTGTGACACGTGTTGCGGCGGTCCGACATTTTCGTTGCGGTGCAATTAGCCTAAAGCTCATGTTCTTATATAATTACTATAGAATGACACCATGCCTATGATATCACCTTCTCGTGCTCGCTTTTTGCAGCCTGCAACTCAGCAACTGTCATTTTATCATTGCTGGCAAGATCAATGTCAGAAGGAATATTTGTAAAAGAATCCCTGAGGCATGCAGATTGCAGACTGATGTCCGAGTCCAGCATCACAGGAACTGCTCAAGTTAATGGATGAAGAGGCCAGCCTTGCTTCATCTGCCATAGCACTGATAGCAGGAAGCGTCTAGGCCTCTAGATGCAGTTCTTTTAAATGCAATTAAGTATAACAACAATGAAAAGAGAGGAAAAAGAAATAACAAATAAATAAATAATAACAAAAGTAGAAGAAAGGAAAGGAGGAAAAAAAGAAAAAAAAAAGGACTGGCAAACCTTTGTGGGAGAAAGCCAGTTGGGTTTTTCTAACGAAAATAAAATGAATTTATGGTGAATTACACAATGATTTTATAATTTTAACTTCAAGTGGTGTACGAACTTAAGTTGCAAAATTAACCGGTTATTTGACGGAACGCAATTCAAACACGTGCTTTCGCTTCCAACGCAACTGACTCTCTCCCCCAGACACGGCAGACAGTATCACAGTAACCGTAACTTTTTCAGGACAAGTCGATGTAATGTGATTGTGGTCTGCAGTTACGGAAAAAATATTTGAAACAAAAAACTTGAAACATGAACAAGCTGAAGCAAGTTTCACTTTTTAAAATTTCAACATTCTCTGGAATAAGAAGATAAAAAGTGAGTCATCATTGGATTATTTTGCCAAAATTCATTACGAGTTGATTGCCCCGGCGTTCCCCGAGCTCAGTAAAAATTGAGTAAATCCTGGAATTACTGGTTCTCAACCCCGTAACTCATGTATTTACTTATCCCACTAATCGTATAAGTATAACTTATATATTCCAGTTAAATGAAGACCTCTTCAAAAAATGATTTTATTTCCATTTTTTCTTTCGTTTTACAATATGGTATATGATACTAAGCATATTAAAAAATAAATCTACCAATTAGTATAGTATAGTAGTATAGTATCTTCGGCATTTAATAAATAGGCCTGGATAGGCCTGTCGCCGAATTCTTACGTCTCGGACAAAAACGCGGCCTCTCTCACGGCCGGTCTCGCGGCCGTGATTCCAAATTCAGTGAGCGTGGAATATCTCGCAAAATACTGAACGTAGCTTGATGAAACTTGATACACATAATCATTAGAGCCTAACGGTGATGTTTAGCTTAAGGCGATTTTTGAAAAATTGTCACGAGCTAAACATCACCGTTAGGCTCTAATGATTATGTGTACCAAGTTTCATCAAGCTACGTTCAGTATTTTGCGAGATATTCCACGCTCACTGAATTTGGAATCACGGCCGCGAGACCGGCCGTGAGAGAGGCCGCGTTTTTGTCCGAGACGTCCGATGTCCGATTCTTGCACTTTTCTTGACTAGACTGGCCTTACGGACGGAAGATAAGACGGAATTGAAATAACATTTTATATTTTGATTCAATCCTTTCTTTCCGGTTCGCAAAATCTTATTATTTATCTTTATGAATACATTTTCAGGTCCAGGAATTATCCTGGATACGCGCCCTAATAACCCACCGGTAATAACCCCTCCCCTACATTTCAGACGTGTTAGGTTAACAACAAACAAACATACATGTATCAAATCATGACTTTTGAGTTATTATGGGAACATATATCAAAATGTTAATGACGTTTTAACTTACCTACATATTTATTTGCATCACTGTTCATGAGTAATATCAATACAAAAAATGCAAAGGTCAGCGGAAGCGTTTTACTCCTGTTATGTTTCACCTGCCGCTACTAGGTCGTGCTGGCCAATTTCTTGCACATGACAAAAGTTTCAGGTGACGGTTCGGCAGGTGGCGGCAAGAAGGTGCAGCACCACCAGTGAGGCCGCGGCCATCGTGATGAGTGGATGTATGTCGTTCGGTGTTAAGTGATACTAGCTCCAGTTCTTAGCATTCTTGGCATGCTTCGTCCTGTGGAGAGTTCAGTGGTTGTGCAACCGAAGTATAAGAGAACAGTGATAGGTTGCTTTATCATTTAACAATGTTTTTTTGGCTGGTAAGTACTTGATTTCGGAATTTACTTTTTTTTCTCTCCTGTCTTTTTGGAATGGGAATGAATGGAGAGATGAAGGTGGCCAGCGTATGCTGATGCTGTTGACGTTCAATTTGAAGTATGGAGAGTCGTTCAGTAGAAAATAAATAATTTCTAGAAAGCCGAAATTTCTAGAAATAATTTCTAGAAATTCAACCAAATCAGTTAGATTCGATGATCTCAGTGATGAATCATTTGATTTGAAGAGGATTTTCCTGCGGTGTGGGCGGAAATTGATCAATTCTTTATAGTGAACTTGAGGCACTATAATATAATTACAATATAAAACGCATCAACTCCCGACTTCACACATCAAGCTGGAATTATTCTTAACTAACTCAGACAATTACAAAGTTATTACTTTGCTACTAAATTCCAACCTGGTAAATTCCAGTCTGAGTCTGCCGTTGCCTTTAGTGAATGTGTGTGGTGAGTACGTGTGACAAGTACGTGTGATGATAATATAATATAATATAAAATAATGTAATATAATATATTATAATATAATATAATATAATATAATATAATATAATATAATATAATATAATATAATATAATATAATATAATATAATATCTTGCGAAAATAATATAATTGACTTCGAAGAATACATCAGATGCTATCAGTAAATCTCCGGTGAGAAAATGTACCAGCTTACTAATGAGATGCAATCGGGAATTGAAAGCGTTTGAGTAATGAAATTATAAACTTTGATGACTCAAATAAATGAAGTAAAACTTGTGAATTCTGCAGTGTTTCAAGCACCCGGTGAGGGAGTGAAATAAGAGGCGATGAGGCACTTCACTAACTGAATTAGAAACTTTAGCACCTCCGAGAATTGAAATAAAACAGGAAATATTTTCCAGCGCTTCAAGTTCAAGTGAAATAATAGACGGTGTGTGTGTGACAAGATCTCGGTCTAGCGGCCTGAGAGCTGCTTTGGCATGTGTAGTGTTTTGTTAATCGAGCATCCGACTTAAAAAAACAAATGTCGGTGATCGATTTGTTTATATCAGATTATTCAAACAGAACATTTCCTTTGGTGGTATATACTTCTGACTTAATTTGAGAATAATTCTTTGAACGTCTGATTCTATCAGCCGTAAAATTTTTTGAAAAAAGTTTTATTTATGCATTTGATATATATACATTTAATAAAAATTCATGGAAGTAACAGCTGTTTTTTCGGCAATGATATTTCTACCGTCAAGGCTGAATTTGTTTTTTTTNTTGTTATATGTTATGATGATATTTTGATGATTGTTATGTTATGATGATATTATGATGATTGTTATGTTATGATGATATTATGATGATTGTTATGTTATGATGATATTATGATGATTGTTATATGTTCTGATGATATGATGATGATTGTTATATGTTATGATGATATTATGATGATTGTTGTATGATATGATGATATTATGATGATTGTTGTATGTTATGATGATATTATGATGATTGTTATATGCTATGATGATATTATGATGATTGTTGTATGATATGATGATATGATGATGATTGGTATTTGATAAGAAGATAAGATGGTGATTGTTGTATGAAATGATGACGATAATAATGATTATTCTAAATATACTCATGATGTTGATTTCATTTCATCACCAATAATTCATATTTCATCACGAGTCCTCCCTCCTCCTTTTTATTTTTATTATTGTTGTTATTACCAGAATATTGGTATAAGTGATAGTATCATTATTATTATCGTTATCGTCATTATATTATACATATTTTATCGCCAGCGCGGCCTGGGACTGCTGGGACACATGCTAAAGTGTCCCCTATCATTGTGTCACCTATCATTGTGTCCCCTATCATTGTGTCCCCTATCATTGTGTCACCTATCATTGTGTCCCCTATCATTGTGTCCCCTATCATTGTGTCCCCTATCATTGTGTCCCCTATCATTGTGTCCCCTATCATTGTGTCCCC
>NW_025944787.1:18129-19960 GCF_000764305.2 Hyalella azteca | reverse complement strand
TAATATAATAATACTATTTGATACTAATTAATAGACTAATACTATTCGATACTAATTGGTTTAATAATACTATTTAATACTAATTAATATAATAATACTATTTGATACTAAATAATATAATAATACTATTTGATACTAATTAATAGACTAATACTATTCGATACTAATTGGTTTAATAATACTATTTAATACTAATTAATATAATAATACTATTTGATACTAATTAATATAATAATACTATTTGATACTAATTAATAGACTAATACTATTCGATACTAATTGGTTTAATAATACTATTTAATACTAATTAATATAATAATACTATTTGATACTAATTAATATAATAATACTATTTAATACTAATTAATATAATAATACTATTTGATTCTAATTAATATAATGATATTATTTGATGCTGATATTTAATATAATTATTTTCTATTGATGAAGTATTCATCTTCTCTGTACCTTCGTTGTCATTTTACTTTTTATTCATACTTCCTTTCCTAATATATTTGATTCTTCTTATTTCCATCTCTTCTTCCTTCCTTCTCATTTGTTCTTCCTTCTCCTTTCACTATTCCACCTTTCGTTGGAAAGTTCACACGTGGCGACGCTGGCCCAACGGTTATGATGGAAGGGGAGGTGGGGGTTGAGGGGGTTAAAGGGGTTGAGGGGTCAATGTGAAAGGGGGGTGGAGAACAAGGGGAACAAAAGAACGAAAGAAGAAGGGTTGGAGAAGACACGGGATCGTTGTGAAAAAAGGGGAGGGGGGTTGTGAAGAAGGATTTTGGGGGTTGAGAATAACCCCCCAGCCCAACCCCCTTTGTGTTTGAGAAGGAAGAAGAGGGAAGGGGGGAAGGGGGGATGGGGCAGGGTTTGAGAAAGTGCGAAGTGTGACCGGAAGTGGCACGCCGTAAAACTCGCTGAATTTTGTTGACAAATTCGCTGAATTTTGTTGACACATTCGCTGAATTTTGTTGACACATTCGCTGAATTTTGTTGACGCATTCACTGAATTTTGTTGACACATTCGCTGAATTTTGTTGACACATTCGCTGAATTTTGTTGACACATTCGCTGAATTTTGTTGACACAGTCGCTGAATTTTGTTGACACATTCGCTGAATTTTGTTGACACATTTGCTGAATTTTGTTGACTCATTCGCTGAATTTTGTTGTTGAAACTAGAATGAAATGATAACTAAATAATTCAATTGTAAATTTATTATTCCTTAATCATTCATTACTTCCTAATTACAGTTTTGAACGCATTTTACTCAACCAAAGTGTCAATTAAAATATTTAAATTGCGAATAATAAACACGATTGGAGTTATCTTCTTTTAGAACTATAGCTAATTCTGTATATTAATTAGTAAACACAGGAAGGGAATTATCCTCGTTGACATAGATTTATAGATTATTCTGTATATTAATTAATATACATGATAATCGATTATTAATCAAATAGAGATATTTAATTAAGGTATATTTGTTGACAGATGTTGCCGCTGTTGCCGCTGCTGCTGCTCACGGCTGCCGCAGCTGACCCCCCTGGTGAGTATATACTGTATATACTAATGATTATAATGATTATATACTAATGATTATAATGATTATATGCTAATGATTATAATGATTATATGCTAATGGTTATAATGATTATATGCTAATGGTTATAATGATTATATGCTAATGATTATAATGATTATATGCTAATGATTATAATGATTATATGCTAATGGTTATAATGATTATATGCTAATGATTATAATGATTATATGCTAATGATTATAATGATTATATGCTAATGGTTATAATGATTATAT
>NW_025944787.1:0-17360 GCF_000764305.2 Hyalella azteca | reverse complement strand
CTGCAGTGTACAGCCTGCAGTGTACAGCCTGCAGTGTACAGCCTGCAGTGTACAGCCTGCAGTGTACAGCCTGCAGTGTACAGCCTGCAGTGTACAGCCTGTAGCGTGTCCCGCTAATCCCTGAGAGTTAAAGTTGCACGCAGAAAAATTCGTGGGTTGAATTAACCTGCACCTGCAGTGCCGGTAAATAGCACAATTTCCTATAAGAATATCATTATGTTCACTATATTATTTACGATTAATAGTGATAAAAAAAGGTTGCTTTGATGTTAAATATGTCACTGGCCGTGGGAAAAAACTCAATTTTTTTTTAGAAGAACTCAATTTATTTGAGAAGAACTCAATTGTAGAAAAACTCATTCTTTTTAACTCACTGAGCCCAAAAATTGAATTTAAAAATGTTGGGATATATAAACTTTTTTAATATATGGGGCACCGCCCCCCAATAAGGAGCGTGGATGGGGAGAGAAAATAAAGGAGGCTATTGAAATAAAAATCAAGACATTGGGGAGGGGTTGGGGAATTCAGTACGTGGGGATGGATTGGGGGGGGGACTTGAGGGAAGAGGTGCCCTGGTTTTTCGTGCCCTTTGACCCCGAGTAACCCCCCTATGGGGGTTAGCTCCTTCCGTTGTGAGGGGGTGGGGTTGTGGGGGCTAGGATGCAGAGGTCGAGGTAATATATCACCCAAAACATGGGGATTGAGGGGGGATGGTTGGGCGTATATTTCGTGCCCTATATTCACCAACAATGCAACAAATAACCCCTAATGATGAAGCATTCATCCTACATGACGTAGCCACAAGCATTCATTTTTTCACGTCACTCATTCATGGCGTTGGTTAATTAATTATCATGCATTCGCCATATTATTGCAAACTTAATACTTAAAACATAAATTAATTACTGTACATTTCCATCAGTGATTACGCTAGCTCTATTATTAGAGTAATTAGGAGTAGTAACATTACAGTGTTGTAACATAGCAAGTAAGAGTAGTAATGTGTTGCAGTGTAACACAGCAAGCAAGTGTAGTAATGTGTTGCAGTGTAACACAGCAAGTAAGAGTAGTAATGTGTTGCAGTGTAACACAGCAAGTAAGAGTAGTAATGTGTTGCAGTTTGCGGCCTGCGCAGCGCGACGCCCGTCATCGTCTTGGACCTGCCGGAGAGCCTCGGAGGACGTAAGTGACGACGTCGCAAGTGACGACTTGTGTGGTCGTAAGTGACGACTTGTGTGGTCGTAAGTGACGACTTGTGTGGTCGTAAGTGACGACTTGTGTGGTCGTAAGTGACGGCTTGTGTGGTCGTAAGTGACGACTTGTGTGGTCGTAAGTGACGCTTTGTGTGGTCGTAAGGACGCTTTTTACAACGTCAGACGCATGCCTCGTCGGTTAAAATTAAAAAACCTTCGTAAATTTTCAATTAATTTAAATGTTTTGGTGTGAAAAATTGAAGACACAGCAGAAATTATTGAGAATATTGCAAGTAACAAGGTACTTTTTGTCCTTTTGTGGGTCATCCTGACTCAGTTTTGCCCGCCAAATGGGCATATCAGTGCTACGTTTTGTGCGATGGATGAGAAACAGTTTCACTATTAGGGACAATATGACTCATACATTTTTGTGAGTGCAGAGACGGACCAGCAGACAGACCCCGCCGAGTTGCCGCTGGTGGGGAAGGTTGGGGAGGAGATCCAGCTGAGTCTGTCCCCAGAGGGCGGGGAGTTCTTCAACCTGACGGGGAAGCGGCTTCGGCTGCTGCAGCCCCTCGACAGGGATGCGGGAGACCTAACGACCCTCAGGTTTACCGTGAGTGTCAAGCTTAAATACATTATATAAATAAGTATCATATACCCCAATTAACAACGAGAAATAATATATACAGTGCCATATACCCCCAATTAACAACGAGAAATAAAATAGAATAACCGTATTATACGTTTCGAACGTAACAGTCCCAGGCCGCGCTGCACTAACTCCGCCTCCACATTAAAAAAGTAACGTTAAAGTAGAGTAACGGATGCCTGACGTACAATACACTGAACAGGAGAATTTACCCCTGTTATCAACATGAAATACAATAGAATAATGAAAGAATAGGTAGCAAAAAATAAAGTCAAGTAATGGCTGCCTGAGGTACAATTCACCTTACAGGTTGAAATATCCCCATTATTAACATGAAATACAATAGATTAATGTAATATAACAAAAAAAATAAAGTAGCGAACGCCAGACGTACAATGTAAACACAGGTCGTGTGTCGGGCGCTGCGTGCGGACGCGGACGGCGTAGTAATACAGCGCAGCGTCCCTGTTGTCGTACGCGTCGTCGACCGCAACGACAACGAGCCCCGCTTTGTGGGCGCTCCTTACGTCATCACCGTGCCAGAGGTACGATGGCGGGTTGCTGCCGAATCATATGTAAAAAGATAAATACGAGCTGCATCAATGTGCCAGAGGTATGATGAGATATCATGTATATATATGCCGAATTTTGAAATAATATCAACGATGCTTCTGTGGGACTCGGAATAGTACCCACCTATTTTAATTGCCGTGTACGGCTTCTTCACACCGACCTATTCATTTATTTATTTCAGTGTATCTATCATCAATTTTATCCTATCATCACAATGATGATAGAATTTGAACTGCATTCGAGAAAAAAAATTTTGCTCGCACGTTAACGCACGACGTCTCGTGTGCAGTCCACGCCCGTGGGGGCGACGGTCTTCAAGGGGCTGCTGGCCACCGACGCAGACCACGGGGCTAACGGGCAGATCAGGTGGGGGGAGGGGGTGGTACCTACAGTACAGTGGTACCTGCAGTGCAGTGGTACCTGTAGTGCAATGGTACACTGTTAGAAAAATGACCGTTTACGGTATTTCCGGCGTTTCAGTGGCCGGTCGGCACGTGAAAAAACGTCGTTTCGCCGTTTTTATTATAATTTAACACTAGAAAGTCGTAAAACATCTGATAAAAACGGTGAAACAGTTTATTTTCACGGGGCGATCGGCCACTAGAATGCCAGTGGGACCGTTTTTTCACCGTTTTTTCTAACAGTGTACCTGTAGTGCAGGGGTACCTGTAGTGGTACCTGCAGTGCAGTGGTACCTGTAGTGCAGTGGTACCTGTAGTGCAGTGGTACCTGCAGTGCAGTGGTACCTGCAGTGCAGTGGTACCTGAGTGGGTACCTGCAGTGCAGTGGTACCTGCAGTGCAGTGGTACCTGTAGTGCAGTGGTACCTGCAGTGCAGTGGTACCTGCAGTGCAGTGGTACCTGCAGTGCAGTGGTCCGTGCAGTGCAGTGGTACCTGCAGTGCAGTGGTACAGCCCCGTCTTCACTGTGCAGGTACTCAGCTGTACCAGGTACAGGGGGGCCCACGGACGGCTATGGTACCCTGGGGGTGGCGCTCCCCCACGTACCACACGTCACGGTACTCGCCCCCCTCGACTACGAGGCCTCCAGGGTACTGGTACTCAACGTCCAGGCCACGGTGGGTGGGGTACTTGATGTGGGGTACTTGAGGTGAGGTACTTGATGTGGGGTACTTGAGGTGAGGTACTTGTTGTGGGGTACTTGATGTGGGGTACTTGGTGTGGGTACTGGGTGTGGGTACTTGATGTGGGGTACTTGATGCGGGGTACTTGGTGTGGGGTACTTGGTGTGGGGTACTTGATGTGGGGTACTTGATGTGGGGTACTTGATGTGGGGTACGTGATGTGGGGTACTTGATGTGGGGTACGTGATGTGGGGTACTTTATGTGGGGTACTTGATGTGGGTACTCGGTGTGGGTGCTTGATGTGGGTACTTGTTGTGGGGTACCTGATGTGAGGTACTTGGTGTGAGGTACTTGGTGTAGGGTACTTGGTGTGGGACACTTGATGTGGGTACTTGGTGTGGGGTAACTGGTGTGGGTACTGGGTGTGGGGTACTTGATGTGTGGTACTTGATGCGTGGTACTTGTTGTGGGGTACTTGTTGTGGGGTACCTGATGTGGGGTACTTGGTGTGGGGTACTTGGTGTGGGGTACTTGGTGTGGGGTACTTGGTGTGGGGTACTTGGTGTGGGGTACTTGGTGTGGGGTATTTGATGTAGGGTACTTAATATGGGGTACTTGATACGGGGTACTTGATGAGGGATTATCTCTTGGGTGATACATGATATTTCCCCCTCCCGCCGAGAACAAGGTTGGGGGAACTGATGATGTCCTCCTCCCCCTTCCTCCAGGATGGGGAGCGGACCAGCCTCACGACCCTCACGGTCCACGTGGAGGACAGCGACGACCAGAACCCCCTCCTCCTCCCCTCCCCCTGCTGGCCTCCTCCCTCCAAGGTGGGTGCTGCTTCCCCCCCTCTCTATCTCCCCTCCCCCATCTGGCCTCCCCCCTCCAAGGTGGGTGCTGCTTCCCACTCACCTCCTCCCCTCCCTTTGCTGGCCCCCCCTCTCCTACTGTCCTCCCCCGGCTACCCCTTCCCCATGTAGGTGATGCCCTCCTTTTCCCTCCACCCTCTCACGTCTTAAGATCCCTTCAGGTAACAAGTCCTCGAAGCTCGTTCAAGGAAAACTAAGCAACGGCCATGCTGATGCACCGCCCTCGATGCTTGCCTTCCAAGCGCCGCTCACCAGCCACAGCAAGAAATGAACTGAGCTTCCAGAGGCTCGAACCCACGACTCATTCCATTTGATACCGCCATTTCTCATCCGCAAGCGCCAGTGCGTCGGTGGACTCCGTTGAGTGAACACCGTGCTTGGTGGAAGAATATGGAAAATGTCAATAATGACGAGTTGGATGAAGTTTCTGATGAAATTCTTGCAAGTCTAGCTTAATAGATAAAAAAATCAACATAGAGTGCAGGTGAATGACTCGGTTGGATTGAGAGATAACTTGGAGCATCATCGACTTTGTTTCGTGAACTCACGGAGCGACGCAGCTGCTCACATCACGGCTGCTGCAGCTCAACTGGTGTACGTCGCTTTCTGGCGCGAAAAAAACGAAGCCGTTTGTTATCGACTGCCCGCTGCTTACTATACTTTCCGCTGAAGAAGAAATTAGCCCGATATTTGAAGTGGAAAGCACTTGCCGCCAGTAGGGTAACATGGGGCAGCGAGCCCACTGCGGGTCACGGGCCCATAGCGGGTTTCTCGCTAAGTATGGCAGATATTGGTATACATTCCTCATTAGTTGCACCTTTAAACAAAACAAAGAACCACCTCGTATCAATTAAAAGTTCATCAAAAATTTAGTTTAAAAAAAGGGGGGGCGCTCTGCCCCATGTTGCCCTACTATGGGCTAATACTTTCTCATTTTTTAATACTTTCTTTTCGTCTCATGCATGTTCGAAGTGGAAAGTATTTGCCGCTAATACTTTCTCCTAATACTTTCACTGTTTAAGGGCATTTTAAGCGAGTTCTCAGTCATATGAGCTACAGCCCTTACTATAAATTACTTATATATATTAACCCCCCCCCAGGTCCCTCCACCGGACTGCACCCCGCCCCAGTACAGCGCGACGGTCGTGGCGGGCCAACGGGCCGGTCTGCTGGACGTCCTTCCCGAGCGAATACGGGCCGTAGACCAGGTACACTATCTACAGACCCTACTAACTCCCTCTCCCTAACTCACTCCACTCACACCCACATCCCCTTCCCTGACCCTCTCTCACCCCCTCCCTCTCACCTCCTTCTCCACACACCCCTCCCCCCTCACTCCCCTCTTNTCCAGACTCATCTCTCTCCCACTTCTCCCCACTTGACCCCCTCCTCCCACTCTACCCTCCTCACCCCCACTCAACCCTCCTCTCACCCACTCAACCCCCCTCACCCCCTCACCTCCTCACCCCAGGACACCCAAGGGGCGGGGATGCGGTACTCGTGGGCGTCAGGGACGCCGTCGTCCTTCCGTCAGTTCTTCGCCGTGGACGCCACGACGGGCGCCGTCAGCCAGCTGGCGCCCGTCCCCCGGGGGATGGCGGACGTCTTCCTGCTCAGCGTCAGGGTACGTCTTCCTGCTCAGTGTCTGGGTACGTCTTCCTGCTCAGCGTCAGGGTACGTCTTCCTGCTCAGCGTCAGGGTACGTCTTCCTGCTCAGCGTCAGGGTACGTCGTCCTGCTCAGCGTCAGGGCTGTCTCTTATACACATCTAGATGTGTATAAGAGACAGGTATTGGGCCGTGCTCTCTACCGCCGGTCGACAGTTTCACTGTGATGAAGTGTACGGATTTACGTTTTGCTAAGTGTTTGCGTTATTAAGTTCTTTGCGAATAACTGTTTTAGTCCAGATAAAAATTTTTTTGCAGCTAAAGAAAGTTTTTTTCGATTACTATAGATGAAGCTTTTGAAATTACTGTGAATTATTTTTTCAAAGTAATATTTATAGGGATAATTTTGAGACCAAGTTTAGACTATTAGCTTTTAAAATAAAATGTTGACACGATATAAATTGAAATGATACCTAGTGGGGGCAACGGGCCCACGCGTGTCACGGGGCAAAGCGCCCATGGTGAAGTCTCTGTCTCTTATACACATCTAGATGTGTATAAGAGACAGGTCCCGGTACTGCACGCCTCCGACGGTACCGGTACCGTGCCTGAGAACTCCGCCCCCGGTACCCCGGTACTGACCGGGACCGGCGCCCCCCTCACCCTCACCGTCTCCGACCCTGACCATGTGAGTGTACTGGGACCTTGGTACCGGGACCCTGGTACCGGACCCCGGTACCGGGACCCTGGTACCGGACCCCGGTACCCGGACCCTGGTACCGGACCCTGGTACTGGACCCTGGTACCGGGACCCTGGTACCGGACCCCGGTACCCGGACCCTGGTACTGGACCCTGGTACCGGGACCCTGGTACCGGACCTCGGTACCGGGACTCTGGTACCGGACCCCGGTACCCGGACCCTGGTACCGGACCCTGGTACTGGACCCTGGTACCGGACCCTGGTGCAGGACTCTGGTACCCGGACCCTGGTACCGGACCCTGGTACCGGGATCCTGATATCGGACCCTTGTACCGGACCCTGGTACCGGGACCTTGGTACCGGACCCTGGTACCGGGACCCTGGTACCGGACCCTGGTACCGGGATCCTGGTACTGGACCCTAGTACCGGACCCTGGTACCAGACCCTGGTACCGGACCCTGGTACCGGGCCCTGGTACAGGGACCCTGGTACCGGGCCCTGGTACAGGGACCCTGGTACCCGGACCCTGGTACTGGACCCTGGTACCGGGCCCTGGTACAGGGACCCTGGTACCGGGCCCTGGTACAGGGACCCTGGTACCGGACCCTGGTACCGGACCCTGGTACTAGTTAATTAATTTATACTAATTAGCCATTAGCCTTTCAATCCCTACATTCTCCCCTCATTAAGGGGAATTTTATCATCACTTTAAATCCCTCAAGTGGGGAAGTAACAGGAGGGGGGGGGAATTCCCCCACATCCCCCAAGTGGGTGGAGTTGTGTATGGTCTGTAATCCCCTTTTTTATTCGTGACCCCCCAGTTGGGGGACGAGAACCCCCCACTCTATCAGTTCGAGCTCACGACGGGAGCGTTCAAAGTCACCCCCGCGGGGGTGCTGGTCGTGGCCGCCCCCCACCTGGACCGCGACCCCCCCAACACCCCCACCCACTTATTGCAAATAAGCTGGAATATTAGCTGCAATATTAACGGGAATATTGCAAATAAGCTGGGATATTAGCTGCAATATTAACGTGAATATTGCAAATAAGCTGGAATATTAGCTGGAATATTGCAAATAAGCTGGAATATTCCAAATAAGGTGGAATATTAGCTGAAAAATTGCAAATAAGCTGGAATATTAACGGGAATATTGGCAAATAAGCTGGAATATTAGCTGAACTATTGCAAATAAGCTGGAATATTAACGGGAATATTGCAAATAAACTGGAATATTAGCTGGAATCGTGCAAATAAGCTGGAATATTAGCATAAAAATCGCAAATAAGCTGGAATATTAGCAGAAATATTGCAAATAAGCTGGAATATTAGCTGATATATTTCAAATAAGCTGGAATATTAGCAAAAATATTGCAAATAAGCCGAAATATTGGCAGAAATATTGAAAATAATCTGGAATATTAGCTTGAGTGTTGCAAATAAGTTAGAATATTAGCTGGAATATTAACACAGATATTGCAAATAAGCTAGAATATTAGCGTAAATATTATAAATAAGCTCGAATATTGGCAAAAATATTATATATAAGCTGTAATATTAGCTGGAATATTAGCAGAAATATTGAAATAGACTGGAATATTAGCGTAAATATTATAAATAAGCTTGAATATTAGCGTAAATATTAAAATAAGCTTGAATATTAGCGTAAATATTATAAATAAGCTTCAATATTAGCGTAAATAATATAAATAAGCTTGAATATTATCTAGAATATTATAAATAAGCTGTAATATTTTAAATAAGCTGGATTTTTAGCGTAAATATTATAAATAAGCTGTAATATTAGCTAGAATATTAGCAGAAATATTGAAATAGACTGGAATATCAGCGTAAATATTATAAATAAGCTGGAATATTATAAATAAGCTGTAATATTAGCAGAAATATTTTAAATAAGCTTGAATATTAGCGTGAATATTATAAATAAGCTGGAATATTATCGTAAATATTAAAATAAGCTGTAATATTAGCTGCAGTCTCGCTACTCCACTCAAATGACATGCCAGCGCATGACGCTGTTATTTGTTTTAAAGCAACGCGATTACGCTAAAAGTTTGCTCGGCCATCCAGATTTAGATTTCGTTTTGGTTTTTTAATGCAAATGAGTTTGTGTTAATTTCCTGCATGGGGAGCTCATGATGAGGGAGATGCGTGAATATTTTGTTCTGTATAATTCATGTATTTTGTTTAATATATGAATACTTGTTTGAACGACGACGTGTACAGGTGTATTGCATGTGTGTTGTGATGAGTAGCGATTTGTAGTGATGTGTTGTGATGTGTTGTGATGTATAGTGATGTGTAGTGATGTGTAGGGATGTGTAGAGGTGTGGTGTGATGTGTAGTGATGTGTAGTGATGTGTAGTGATGTGTAGTGATGTGTAGTGATGTGTAGTGATGTGTAGTGATGTGTAGTGATGTGTAGCTGTCTCTTATACACATCTAGATGTGTATAAGAGACAGACCTCTACCTTCTGATGACCTCTACCCTCTAGTGACCTCTACCCTCTGATGACCTCTACCCTCTAGTGACCTGTACCCTCTGATGGCCTCTACCCTCTGATGACCTCTACCCTCTAGTGACCTCTACCCTCTGATGACCTCTACCCTCTAGTGACCTGTACCCTCTGATGGTCTCTACCCTCTGATGACCTCTACCCTCTAGTGACCTCTACCCTCTGATGGCCTCTACCCTCTGATGACCTCTACCCTCTGATGACCTCTACCCTCTGATGACCTCTACCCTCTGATGACCTCTACCCTCTGATGACCTCTACCCTCTGATGACCTTTACCCTCTGATGACCTCTACCTTCAGATGACCTCTACCCTCTCATGACCTTCTACCCTCTGATGACCTCTACCCTCTGATGACCTATACCCTCTGATGACCTCTACCCTCTGTTGACCTCTACCCTCTGTTGACCTCTACCCTCTGTTGACCTCTTGTGATTTTTCCTTTCAATTTTCCTCCATTCCCCCCCCCCTTAAATTACCCTCCTCCCCTCACCCCCCAGGCGATGGACCGTGGGGGGCTGCGGGGGGCGACGCTCCTGGAGGTGCGGGTGGCGCGGGGGCCCAACTCTGGGGGACCCTACTTCCCCCGCCGCTCCCTCAGCGCCCTCGTGCCCGAGGACGCTCCTCCGGGGGCGCCTGTCATCACCCTCAAGGTGGGGCGCCTGGGGCGCTAGAGGGTAACTAGAGGGTATTAGTGGGTGGGTAACTAGAGGGTGGGCGCTATAGGGTAACTAGAGGATAGCTAGAGGGTGGGCTCTAGAGGGTAGCTAGAGGGCACTAATGGTAGGTAATAAGAGGGTAACTAGATGGCACTAATGGGTGGGTAATTAGAGGGTAACTAGAGGGTAGGTCAGCTGGCAATATAGGGAACGTAACTAAAGGATAATTCGAGTGGTAGTAGAGGTAAGTCGAGTGGTAATCGAGGGTAACTCTCGTGAACATTACGACGCTTGTCCTTAAAAATGACAATAATGTAATAATAAATATGTATATATAATAATACAAATGTAATAGTAATGACACACGAGTATGTTTTAGGAACTATATTTGAATGATAATATATATCAATGTAATTAATATCATTAATGATATTTGTATTTATTGCAAATTTTATATAATTTTATCTATTGTATATTATTACTGGTTTTGTTAAATGCTGCTTATAATGTATAAAGATAATTAAATCCCCCTTCCCCAGGCTGTGGACCCCGACGGGGATGTCCCCCGCTATAGCCTGCACCCCATGAAGGGGGACACGAGCCCCCCTCACCCCCCACTCCCCTTCACAATAGACCCTCTGAGTGGGGAAGTCTCCCTCGCAGCCCCACTAGACCGGGAGGCTAAAGCAACATACTCAATGGTCAGAATATTAAACATAATTTGATAATAATTTAATGATACTTGATGTAAATGTAAATGAGAATTTAATGATTATTCAATGAGAATNTGCAAGTAACGGGCCATTAACCCGTTACTGACGACCGTAACAGTGCAAGTAACGGGCCATTAACCCGTTACTGACGGCGTCCCCTCAGATCGTGACGGCCGAGGACGACGAAGGGCTGCGCGGGTCCGTCACTCTGGACGTGACGGTCACGGACGTTAATGACGTACGGCCGACGTTCCTAGACGAGCCGTACTCCTTCAGGGTCCAGGAGGGTCAGGACGTCACGTACCTGGGCACCGTCAGGGTACGTTGCCGGCCCGTTACGGTACGATGAATAATTTTTTAGTGCAAATCCCCATAAATTATATATCTAATATAGGTATTTTGCATATATATTTATATATTATTTTTGCACCCCTAATCCTATATGCTTATCACCAATCGAAATAAAAAATTGGATTAAAAAGTAGCGTAAGTAAAAGTAACGTATATTTCTAGCATCTTCTATCCCCGCCAATACCCCTTCCACTCTGATCCCCCTTCCCCCCAGGCGCGGGACGGGGACGAGGGCAGGGCGGGGGTGGTGCAGTTCTCGGTGCCCCCCAATTCCCCCCTCTCGGTGGCACCCCTTAACGGCTCCCTCCACACCACCCGCCCCCTCGACTACGAGCAGCAGCAGGTGCCATGTACCAATTATACGAGCAGCAGCAGGTGCCATGTACCAATTATACAAGCAGCAGGTGCCATGTACCAATTATACGAGCAGCAGCAGGTGCCATGTACCAATTATACGAGCAGCAACAAATGCGACGTACCAATTTTCCTAGCATTATGAATAATTCGTTACGACTAACCGAAGAGTTGAAGAGTATTTATTACTCTAGAACAAAATTTTAAATGAAAAATCAATTTAATGGATATATAATAGAATAATATTATAGATTATCTATCAATTTGCATTAAACACTTCGAATCATGAGAATAATTACCAAGAAAGTGGATTTATTTCAAGTACCATATGGTATTTTTGAAATATAAATTCATATCATGGAAATAATATATAATAAACATAACGTTTGGCATACATTGACATATATATCACCATCAGGTGCACTATGTGGTGGTGACGGCCACTGATGGTGGTCGTCCTCCGCTGTCCGCCACCACGACCCTCACCCTCCTGGTGGAGGACGTGGGGGACGAGCCCCCCACTTTCCCCCAGGAGGTGTATGACGTCACTGTGGGGGAAGACACCCCCGTTGGGGGACTGGTCACCACAGTCCAGGCCGTAGACCCCGACTCCTCCCCCACCATCACCTACGTCCTCAAGGGGGTCGCTCCTCCACAGGGTGAGTGTGGGGGGAATGCCCCCCCCCTTAAGGGGAGAGGGACTGTGGGTGAATATTCCCCAGGGGGAGTTATTCCCCTATTTTGGGGGGTTATTGCTAATGATATTACCCCCCCCCATCCCCCTATTGGGCGTAATTACTAATGCTATAACACAGCATCCCCCCTACTGGGGGTAATTACTAACGCCATTACCCCCATCCCCCCCTACTGGGGGTAATTACTAACGCCATTACCCCCATCCCCCCCTACTGGGGGTAATTACTAACGCCATTACCCCCATCCCCCCTACTGGGGGTAATTACTAACGCCATTACCCTCATCCCCCCCTACTGGGGGTAAGTACTAACGCCATTACCCCCATCCCCCCCTACTGGGGTAATTACTAACGCCATTACCCCCCATCCCCCCTTATTGGGGGTAATTACTAACGCCATTCCCCCTCATCCCCCCTATTGGGGGTAATTACTAACGCCATTACTCCCCACCCCCCCCCTATTGGGGTAATTACTAACGCTATTCCCCCTCATCCCCCCTATTGGGGGTAATTATTAACGCCATTACCCCCCCATCCCCCCCAAGGGTCGGGGCTGTTCGGTGTGGACGGGACGACGGGACGCGTGACGGTGATGGCGCCCCTGGACAGGGAGGTGCTGGGGACGGTCGTCCTCACGNCTCAGGACACACTTGTCATACTCTCAGGACACACTTGTCATACTCTCAGGACACACTTGTCATACTCTCAGGACACACTTGTCATACTCCTGTCTCTTATACACATCTAGATGTGTATAAGAGACTTATCTTATCTTGTTGATTCTCGCTTTATCTTATCTTGTTGATTCTCGCCTTATCTTGTTAATTCTCGCCTTATCTTGTTAATTCTCGCCTTATCTTGTTAATTCTCGCCTTATCTTATCTTGTTGATTCTCGCCTTATCTTATCTTGTTGATTCTCGCCCTTTCTTATTTGTTAATATTCGCCTTATCATATCTTGTCATGTTAATTCTCGCCTTATCTTGCCCTATCTTATCTTGTTTATTTTTGCCTTATCGTATTATATCTCGCTTTTCTCGCATTATCTTGCCTTGTCTCACGCTATTTCTTTTCTCCATCAAACTCTCACTTTCATATCTCACCTTATCTTATTTATCTCATGCTATTTCACTTCTGCTTGCCTAATCTTAGTACTTTATTAATAATATTCGATTCATTTCTCCCACAGTAAATCATATCTTCGGAATAAGTTCCGGATTGTTAATAATATGAATATTATTAATAATATTATTAAGCCACATGATAAGCTCTTATCTTTATCTCCAGCATTTAATGATAACACACACTATACTACACAATATTGTGCTATATTCACAATATAACTCAATTCAACACTATAATCGGCAATGATATCTTCAAAATATTAATATTTTAAATCTAGAATGGTAGATCATTTAAACTTTCTCCCCACCTCCCCCTTTAATTATTCACCCCTCCTCCCTTTAATTATTCACCCCCCCTCCCCCCGTAGGGTGAGGTGGTGGTGAGGGATAAGGGGGAGCCCCCCCGGTCCTCCTCCTCCCCCCTCCTCCTGCTGGTGGAAGTTAAGGGGGAGCCGCTCCCCCGCATCGTCCTCCCCCCCGCATTCTCCCGCAACCAGGCAAGCCCATTAGTCCATTAGTTTTTGCTCCATTATACGTAATATCTTCCATTAGTTTCTATTTAATTATTAATGATATCTCCCTTTAGTTTTTGCTCCATTGATAATTATATCTTGCATTAATATTTGGTCAATTATTACTATTATAAGATATCTTCCATTAGTTTCTATTTCATTATTTGATTATATCTCTCTTTAGTTTTTCCTCCATTGTTAATTATATCTTCCATTAATTTTTGGTCAATTATTAATCAGACCTGACACTAGTTTTGGTCCATTCTCTATGATATAATCCATTTCCTATTACTTGTTGACAAATTGTTCGATATTTGAGTAAAGTTTCTTATTTTAATTCAAGATGTATTTGCGGGTGTATAATGATTGCAATAGATGATAATGGTGGTGCGCATAATGATTGCAATACCTAATAATGATGATAATGATTATAATAAATGCTAATAATGATGCAGGTGTCAGTGGAGGTGAGGGAGGACGCGAGGGTGGGGGGCATCATTGCGAGGGTGGGGGTGATTAACCCCCCTCCTCACCCCCGCTGCATCATCACCCCTCCCACAGGTGGGTGCGGGGTTCGAGGGTTGATGATATATGTTTGATACACGTTATATATCACCCACTTATACAGTGTACACGTTTCCTCTACCTGTACATGTCTCAACCAGCAGTACAACTACAGTTTCTAACTCATCTCCTGAAATTATCTCCCTGATTCACTCACTCCCTCACATCCTGACTCACTTCTTGACTTACCCCTGACTCATCACACGAATCACTCCTTGACTCACCTTCTGACAGACTTGACAACAACAATATTTTTCTGAACCCAAACGCAAAATTTAGGTTCGTGCCCGACTCTGCATCAGGCGCCGCCCAGGACTCGGGGAGCGCGTAAATCAGCCGCTCATGTCCGCCTCGGCCGGGCTTGAAGTGCAGCCTCTGAGCAGCTTGTAAGCTCGGCATGACTCGGCCATGACAACCGTTGTCATACTCTCAGGACACACTTGTCATACTCTCAGGACACACTTGTCAAGCAGACCCAGAATAACTTTAAGCGAGTGTAGCGACTCTACGGCAGACGCCGAGGCGGTACCCAAATTTTGTTCGGGTTATTCGCCGTGAACTCCTGATATTCATTTGTCACCCGTGATTCATTATTTCCCCCAGATGAGTACCAGGCCATACTCACCCAGGCAGGTGACTGCGCCATTCAGCTCATCTCGGCGCTCGACGCTGACGGGAACACTTCACCCACGTCACCCACCGCACCCACGTCACCCACCGCACCCACCTCACCCACTTTGCTCACCCTGCACTTATTCACCGACGACCAGGATCTCAATGTTACCGCGAGGGTGAGTAACGCAAGAGTAATGCAATCTTAATCATGAGTAACGTATGAATAATGCAAGAGTACCGTATGATTGGAGTACCGTATTAGTAACGTATAAATAATGCATGATTTACGTAGGAGTAACGCAAGAGTAACTCATACCTAACGCTTGAGTAACTTGTAAGCAGAGATGGGCAGTAGCGCGCTACATGTAGCGGTCGCTAGTAGCGGCAGCTACATTTTCAGTAGCGGTAGCGGTAGCAGCGCTACATTTAAACAATTGTAGCGGTAGCGGAGGCGCCCGCTTCATTTAGAGCATGTAGCGGTAGCGGCCGCTACATTTCAAAGTAGCGCTGCCCAGCTCTGCTTGTAAGTAACGCATTGTAACGCTGCTGTCACCGCAGATCAACATAACGCTCTTGGACGTGAACGACAACGCACCTCGCTTCGTCTTGACGAATATGTCATCTTCTGACGATGGCGGTAGTGGTGACGATGGTGGTGGTGGTGATGGTGGTGGTGGTGGTGGTGGTGGTGGTGGCGGTGACGTGTTAACGAGACGTGATGATGGTGCCCTCATCCTCGGCCCCGACACTCTGCTCGTCACCATCTCTGGTGACAGTGACGTGGGCAGCATCGTCACGCACCTCCTGGTGAGTCATGCAGTAGATGTGATGTTCATACAAGTAACAAATCGAAGTAAATAATTAAAGTACCAAATTCAAGTAAAAAATTGAAGTACCAAACTCAAGTAAAAAATTGAAGTAACGAACTCAAGTAAATAATTAAAGTAACAAATTCAAGTAAAAAATTAAAGTATGAAATTCAAGTAAAAAATTAAAGTACCAAATTCAAGTAAAAAATTTAAGTACGAAATTCAAGTAAAAAATTAAAGTACCGAATTCAAGTACCTAAAAGATAATAGCACCAAATTCATGTAAAAAATTAAAGTACCTAATTCAAGTACGAAATTCAAGTAACCAATTCAAGTAGAAAATATAAGAGGGAACCAGAGGGAACTTTATGGAAGTACCAAATTAATTCACCAAAAATTTCCAAACTTTCCAAAATCCGAAACGTGCCCCCGTATTACAGCCCACGTACCATATTCCTGCTAAATACCTGGAGGAACTTCATGGTAGTACTAAATTTATTCACCCAAAATTTCTAACTTTCCAAAATCAAAAAAATTTCAAATTTTCCAAAATCCGAAATGTGCCCCCGCAGGCCACTGACCCCGACGGCGGTACTAACGGGGAGGTGACGTACCAGCTGGTACCAGAGAGCAACAGAGGCGGGTACTTTGCCATCAGTTCCACCACTGGTACGCTGGTCACCGCCAGGGTACTTAAAGACGTACCAGAGAACCTCAACCCGTTCAACCTGACCGTGGTAGCTCGGGACAACCCAGCCAACCGCAAGGGCAACCAGGACCAGATGCATGTGGTGGTGAGGGGGGAAAGGGGAGAGTGAGAGAGGGTTGGGGAGGTGAGAGGGGGAGTGAGGGTAAAAGAAAACAATAATTGAGGCGAGGAAGGAATGAAAGAAGGAATAAAGGAGTGCATTAAAGAAGGAAGCGAGGTAATGACAGGAAGAGCCGAAGAGGGATAAGAAAAAGTAGAAATTATATCGTCTTCACAATTATTAGAGAATACCCTCCTAACGCCATAGAAAACGCAAACTTTATAGAAAACGGCATGGAAAACCGTTGTATGGCAAACTATAACAGAATTGGTTGTTGCGCTGGTGATGTTTGTTGCAATTTTCTTTGTTGTGTGTGATTGTTCGCAAATATTTTGTTTTATATTTCTTGCTTACTTCCTATGTTGTAGGGCTGCCTTATCAAAGCTATGCTTGTTTGTTTTGGAGATTTAATCTTTAACCTTTCGGAAACTCAAACCAAAACTAACCTTCACACTTCCTAACGCTGGCTTGAGGCTTAAGCGGGCCCTCGTATAATGAAAATAGCTGCAGTCGTGATTAATTATAAATGTGATCTATAAATTAATATTATTCATTATTGATCATCATTATGGATTATTATGATTATTATCAATGAGTAATGTTTGTTCGTGACGCAGGTTAATGTGATCGGTCCCGCTCACCGCGTCGTGCTGCCCGTCCCCGCCCCTCCCGCCCTCCTCCAGGACAAGAGGGACGCCATCGCCGCCGCCCTCGCCCACCGGCCTGGTAATGCCCTCGCCTGCTACCCTCACCCGTTACCCTCACCCGTTACCCTCATACGTTACCCTCGCCCGTTACTCTCACCCGCTACCCCCACCTGTTACCCTCACCCGTTACCCCCACCCGTTACCCTCACCCGTTACCTCCACCCGTTACCCTCACCCATCATCCCCTCCTGCTCACCCACTTCCCGCTCACCCACCTCCCGCTCACCCCCCTC
>NW_025944786.1:20535-25806 GCF_000764305.2 Hyalella azteca | reverse complement strand
GCTGGTGCTGACGCTGGTGCTGGGCGCTGCAGTTCTCCTTGCTGACGCCGACGCTGACGCCCACCGTGCCGAGGTTTGCCTTGACGCCGCACAGGAAGGCTGTGGCGCTGGCGGCGCTGTCAGCCACCTGGCTGTCCGTCGTGTACGTCTGGCGACAAGCCATGTGGCTTTAGTAACGCCATATGGAACCCTTCGACCCCAGGATAAAACATGGCTTTATAAACGCCACTTGAACCCATTGACCCCAGCATAAAATATGGCTTTATTAACGCCACATGGACCCTTTACCTCCAGCAAACACATGGCTTCCCTCAGTCGTCATTCATCGAGTGACGACTGCAGTTTCCCAGAATTCCCCATCAAATGTGAAGGTTTCCCTCCCCCAAATCCCCTTACCTTGAGGAGCGCCGTGTGGGGGAAGGACTCGAAGGACAACGTCTCGTGCTCCCACTTCCCCGTTCGCTGCCCCTTGAGGATACGGGCGGCGGAGACCGTGGGGATGCTCATGCCATCCCCCAGGAAGAGGATGACGTTCTTGGCCTGGCTGACGACTGGCTGCACAGCCAGCTGGCTGACCAGCTCAGCCTGCCCCACACCCCGCCAGTAGGCTGCATCTGCCGTAGCATGGATACCGAGTAAGTGGCTGACTGGCTGCGTATGCCGTAGCATGGATACCGAGTCAGTGGCTGGCTGGCTGCGTCTGCCGTAGCATGGATACCGAGTTACAACTAGGTACGTGGAGACAACAACTAGGTGCGTGGAGACAACAACTAGGTGCGTGGAGACAACAACTAGGTGCGTGGAGACAAAAATTAGGTGCGTAGAGACAGAATAGATTTTATATTCAGGGTATTCCTTCACATGACACGGTTTAATATCTGCAGGAGTAATGCTTGATTACCCAATGACGGAAAAATTACATCACAAATAAAATTCGTGCATCCCAAAAATTTGTTCGCGTAAAAAATTGAGGTTAGGAAATAATTCACAGGTCAATCTAGGGTAAATTTAATGCAGATGTTGAGGTAATTTCGGCGCACCTGGGATTTAGGGTAAGAATGATTCCCCAACTATGGCATTCACGGACAGTAACATTACTATCGAAATTTTTGAAAATAGTTAGCTTCTGAATTGAATATAGCGTTTATGGAAAAAGATCTCGGAGTTTATGTCGACAAGGAGCTGAAATTTTCTAAGCATGTTGAAACGCAAGCTAACACATCCAACAAACTTCTTGGACTTAGGTGCGTGGAGACAACAACTAGGTGCGTGGAGACAAAAATTAGGTGCGTGGAGACAGGGTATAGGTATTTTATTCAGGGTATTCCTTCAAATGACACGGGTTAATATCTGCAGGAGTAATACTTGATTACCCAACGACGTAAAAATTACAGTACAAATAAAGTTCGTACATCCCAAATATTTGTTCGCGTAAATTGAGGGCAGGAAGTCATTCACAAATGAGTCTGGGGGTAAATTTAATGACATGTTGGGGTAATTTTGGCGCACCTGGGGTTTAGGGTAAGAATGAAATAAGCGTCTGAATATAATCCAGTCAAACGTGGAGGCTTAAAAAAAAGTTCGTGGAAAATGGACATAGCTGCAAATTCTATGAAAAAAATATGTTGTCAATGCACCAGAACGATCCTGTATCAATGTTTCACATAGTGTTCTCACATGAACCTTTAATTAATGTTAAAAACGCTGGGTGCTGTTTTAAAAGAAATAACATAGGCAACATGGCATCCGTTCATGTAACATATGGTTCATGTAACATATGTAAACGAAGTCAAGTCAAACATCAAATTCATGGTGAAGCTTGGATGGAAGAACAGCCAAATATTTGACTCTCTGGAAAAAGTTTATGGTGCCAGTGCCTCAAATAAATAAGCAAACTACAAATGGATTAGTCGTTCCAGAAGCAAAAGAAAGAGACCAAAGATGACCCCTGCAGAGACAAGGGGTTCGTGATCTCATTAAAAAAGATAGGCAAATAACCATCAAATTAGCAGCAGTCACCTCAACACCTCAATGAGTTCCACAAACACAATTATGTATGTTGGACAGTTTGGGACTGAGCAAGCTTTCTGCTAGATGGGTTCCTTGGCTGTTGCTCCCAGATAAGCAGGAATCAGGGACAAATCTTTCTACAGGTGTTTTGAACAAGTGGGATGGAAACCCTGAATTTTTCTCACGGAGATTATGACCAGAGATAAGCTCAAAGCAGCGGCTGATTCTGGAAGGAGTTTGGCCCGTCAAAACAAAATATGAGCGTTCAAGAGGGGATGTTGTGGTCACTGTCTTCTGGGATACAGAATGGATCTTATCAGTTGATTTCCTCGAGAAGAATAAAAAGATTATAGCTGCTCATTATGAAGAGGCTCTGGTAAAATTATACAAGAATACAGCCGAAAAAGGCCTATGGAAGCTGTATCCGTGCGCACTCTTCCACGGCAACAATGCACTCGCGCATGGCGCTCGGCAGGCAGAGGCTGTACTACGCGAATTTCGATGGGAAATCATCTGACTTTCACCGTATAGGCCCAATGTACCCCAATCAACATTAATGGCACTTAATGGCTGGTATTAGCGTTCACTTGATAAGCGTACTTATCAAGTATTTTTCTCCTCTTGCACCCATTAATCATGTTTCCGTGCCTTCAAGCAACAAGAATCCTGTGGTTTTTAAATACAGTAAAATGAATTCAGACATTTTTGTCCTATAATAAATGAAATTACTATCTAACTCCCACGTGAGCTAAAAAAATTGGTAAAAGCCATTCTCATTTCGTTCCATCGTATGCATTAACAGACGTACACGTGCATATACATCGATCGAGGCTATTCCATAAGCGGGTGATGGTCATGGTTCGCTCAAATACTAGCGTCTGACATGCATGAGACAGTCTTAATTACCAGCAGCTCTTTTTGGTTATATTACGCAGATTCGGCCCATAATTAACTCCCGAAATAAGCTCCTAATTAGCACCTGAATAGACAAGGCGGCCGATTTGCACCTGATTCACTTCAAAATAAGTCCAGCAGCTATCTAATTCAATTAGTCAGTTATGGAAAGATCGAGTTCCAAAGGCCGGATCCCTTGTGAATCAAGTCACGAAAAATTCAAGAATGGGCAACAGGCCATGGGCCTATTTCTTCAATGCCGACACTTCTATTCTATTCTATTCTATTCTAAAACAAAACCGAGTCAATGGAGCCCAGGACAACCCTGAACGGAATCAGAATTTCGACTGGGATATCTTCCGCCACCACAGTTTCACCATCAATTATCTGTCATATTTAAACTAATTTCAATCATCTCCATGTATGTTTTCTTTAGTACATATTCTACTCGGTTTCAGCATCCTATAATTGTCCTTCATTTATGCCCAGTTCTGCAAAATATTTGTTTTCGATATCTTTGAAACTATCTCCATAGTTCTGAGTTGTTTATTCACATTGAAGGGACTTATTTAAAGAAAGGGTTAATGANACCCGATCGAAATCAGCTTCTGGCCAAGATATGGTTTATGATTTCCAATTACATACTCGTCGGAGAGTATGACAAGGATTTTTCTAGTCGAGTTATACCGAGCTTGCATGCTGCCCAGAGGCTGCTCTTCAAACCCTGAGCTGAAGTGAACATTAGCGGCTGATTTACGCGCTCCCCGAGTCCTGGGCGGCACCTACCCAGTGAATATTTACAGGCGCGTCAGCTTCTGATTTGGATTACCAGAAGCTGGGGCGACTCCAAATTTTTTTAGGGTAATTCTGAGTCGGACCCAGGACTAAATTTTTATAGGTGTTGAATATAATAAAAGCGGAACCAAAAGGGTGATATGATGTTACTCACGGGTATTTTCCCCCGAGGGGCTGCCCCGTGTCCCGGTGGGGGCATTACGGTACCCGGGGCCGTTGCCGTACAGCAGCGTGTGGTAGGGCAGGTAGTCTACATTGCTGAGGTCTGCAAACCCTGGGGGGGGAGAGGGGGTTAGTAGAGGAGTGGAGGGATGGGGTACAGGATTTTTGCATGCGGTCTGATCTTAGACATCCTCACCAAGGGTCTGGCAGAGGTTATAATGCTACTTTATGGACCCTATGATTCGAGGGTCTAGTGAATACAAAACTTGAGGGTCTGAAAACCTTGTGCAAAAATAAACTACTGGTCTAAAACACCTCAATGGAGTTAGTAGAACACAAAAAATCACTATTCAGACCCCGAGTGCTGTATATGTATAATGGACAATTGAATAAATGTCTTGCAGACCCTAGAACAGACCCAGGACGTCAGTGTGTCTGCCGGGGTAGCCGTTGAGGCTCATGCTGTGGCCGTGGTCTGCTGTGACGATCACTAGGGTCTCCTGCAGACAGACCATCTCGAGGGCTGCAGACACGGCGGCGTCCAGCTCCAGGGTCTCGCTGAGGGCCTTGTGGGCCTTGTTGCCGTGATGACCGTGGTCTATTAGACCCCCTGGCGGCAGAAGGAGGGGTTGGGTGGGCTGTGGTCTATTAGAAGACCTCCTGGAGGTATAGGGAGGGGTTAGGTGGGTTCTGCTCTATTAGAAGACCCCCTGGGGGTGGAGGGAGGGGTTAGGTGGGTTCTGGTCTATTAGAAGACCCCCTGGGGGTGGAGGGAGGGGTTAGGTGGGTTTGGAGGGAGGAGTTAAGTTGGTTGTGGTCAATTAGACCTCATGGGGGCGGAAGGAGGGGGTTAGGTGGGTTGTGGTCTATTAGATCTCCTGGGGATGGAGGGAGGACTAAAGTGGGTTGTGGTCTATTAGACTCCCTGGGGTTGGAGGAAGAGGATTAGGTGGTTAGTTTAGCCGTGGTCTATCAAGGTCTATGGGATTAGGAGGGACGGGTAAGGGGGGCCGTGGTCTATCAGATCTTTTAGGGATGGGTTTAGGAGGGTTAGGTTGGGTGAAGACCGTGGTCTATCAGACCCCCTGGGGGTGGCGAAAGAGGGTTAGGTGGGCTGGTCCATTAGACCCCTAGGGAGCGAAACGATCTACAGCCGCCATAAATATATTAGATCAAATTTGGGGTCTTTAAAATATTTCAAGCTTGTGGTCTATGTGGCATCTCTGTCCAGGGATGGTTGGTCTATGCAAGGGTCTAGCCCTCACCGGTCTGCATGAAAAGAGTGAGGGTAGAGGGTTCTTACCCTCGGTTCTTACCCTCGGTTATTACCCTCGGTTCTTACCCTCGGTTCTTAACCTCGGTTCTTACCCTCGGTTCTTACCCTCGATTCTAACCCTCGGAGATCGGAAG
>NW_025944786.1:13967-20504 GCF_000764305.2 Hyalella azteca | reverse complement strand
CCCGTTAAATAACGCCAAATACCCGAAAATAAAGCTAAATACCTGTCTCTTATACACATCTAGATGTGTATAAGAGACAGCACATCATCACCCCCACACATCATCACACCCACACATCATCACCCCCACACATCATCACCCCCACACCTGTCTCTTATACACATCTAGATGTGTATAAGAGACAGGATGGGGAGTGGGGGTTGGGGAACATTTGGGGACATGACGTATAGAGTTGAGTGTGTAAGGGGCTTCGGCTAGAGGGGGGTTTAGGTTAGGTTGGGGAGGGATTTTAGTGGGTTAGGAGGTGATGAATAAAGCTTAGGTATTTATGACTTTAGTTTATCTTTTAGTATTAAACAAAACTTGTATATAATAGGTAAGGAACTGAGCGTGGAATACGAAAACTGATATTCCTAAGAAACAGGATAACAGCTAAAAAATATAACTCAGTACTCACTGCAGTGAGTGAGAGAGCGCATTTTCTCGTCGACGAAAACATGAAGTCACGGACGGACAGACAGACGGACGGACAGACGGATGGACGAACATGACGAGCACAATTGCGCATTTTTTTCATAAATGAGAAAATGCGCTGAAAACGATCATCGCGGTACGGCTGCTTAGAACAAACGACCGTCGTTACGCAAGAGACCTTCCTGTCAGTGAAGTTCCTGATCGATACGGTCACGGACATTTATTTTCAAATTAAATTTTTAAAGACATTTAATTTCAAGGCATTGATTTAGAATAGCGAGCGATGTTTTCTTAAGGATAAAATGTCATGTTCTAAATTTATTTATATGTCTTTTGTACGAGTGATTTTGTAGACTACGTAGGATGCACTTGATAACAAGATTGACAGAGCTGGGCAGCGCTACGGTACTTTGAAATGTAGCGGCCGCTACCACTACCGCTACATACTCTAAATGTAGCGGGCGCTACCGCTACCGCTAAAATTGCTTAAATGTAGCGCCGCTACTGCTACTGAAAATGTAGCGGCCGCTACATGCAGCGCGTTACTGCCCACATCTGAAGAATGATATATTAAATGTCCAAGTGTTTCATTGTAAAGATTTTTGTCGTAAATCCTTCAGACGAGAACTTTAACTCGAACTCTCTGAGAAAACCCGAGACGCTACGGCCGCTACTTAAACTACGCAACTTAAGTACTTACTAAATTAAAGTTACGATCAGTGATAAAATGAAAATGATTATAAAGAATTGAAAATGATAGCCTGCAAAACTAACTCTAATCAGCGATTGGTTGATGAGTGGGCGTAATGACTAATGAGAGAGGGTTTATAGCATCCCCCGGGCCTCATTCGCCCGTGAGGTACTCAGCGTCTCCCAGGTCCCGGGTCAACAGGTCCCCAGGCATCCCCCAAAACAGGCATCCCCCAGGTCCCTGGTGTACCCCACTCACCCATAAGGTACTCCACATCCCCCAAGTCCCGGGTGTACAGGTCGCCCCCCACTCACCCATGAGGTACTCCACGTCCCCCAGGTAGGTACTCCAGGTCCCCCACTCACCCATAAGGTACTCAGCGTCCTCCACGTCCCGGGTGTACAGGTGGTCCCGGTGCCAGACGTAGGCGTGGCTGTGGCCGCGCTCCTGACGAAGGCGCTGCCAGAGAGCGACGAGGTCGCGGCCGTCGCGGCGGCGCCCTTTGCGGTTCGCCTCCTCCACGTCGGGGGTCTCGCGGGGGGTCAGGCTGCGACGTCCGCCCCCCATGATCACCTGCGGGGGAGGGGGGTCAGTAGGGAGTGATTAGGAGGAGACGTAAATAGCGTATAAGCTGCAAGTTCAATTTCTTATTAAATTTGGGGTAACATCGAGAAGAATAAATCATGAAGGAGACTCAACAGTTTAGGGTACTGTAAGTTAATAAAGCAGGGCGGAGCATGCGGGTTGCCCGTATGCATGCCGGTAGGTTCGCAGTCAGCTGTCAGTCAGAGGCGAGAGGGCCTGGCGCATGGATGTGTAGCGAGCAGTGAGTTCAAAGTGTTGCGTAACCAATGCGTCGTTATAACCTAACTGCTCCTTCTATCCTCAGGGGTTCTAATAGACCACGTCATCATGGCAAGGCCCATAAAGAACCGAACTGCTCCTTCAATCCCCAGGGGGTCTAATAGACCACGGTCATCATGGCAAGGCCCTCAGCAAGACCCTCACAAGGCAAGGCCCTCAGCAAGACCCTCGAGATGGCGCCGCAGTGTCTGCAGCCCTCGAGATGGTCTGTCTGCATGGATACCGTGTAATAAGCTGACACTAAACGAGTGACACTGAAGTAAAAAGTATCGTGAGAACGTATTATGTGATAGCGAAACGGTGATGTCGACAAAACGAAAATTCGAGAGTTTAACAGAAGTCAGTGTCCGCCGAGATGGACGTCAGGAGAAACTTCAACTTCACCCGTCCTTATTTCAAGTTTAGTACATTCTTGTCCAAGGTTGCGCTGATCTGCCGCCTACAACAGTTTTGGATATTTTATTTATTTTGCAATGTCGCCCGATCGCCCGGTCATAGTGCGCCACGATAGAAGTACTCGGCCAAACCGTAGCTTCGCTCCGACGCCGAAGAACTTTTCAACCACCCAACCACCACGCTCGGCCCTATTTTACCAAGACTCCTGGCACGAACTCTACCCGAACCCTGGCACAAACTCTACAGAATCCTGGCACGAACTCTAGCGAATCCTGGCACGAACTCTACCGAATCCTGGCACGAACTCTACCGAATCCTGGCACGAATTCTAGCGAAGACTGCAAGTCTAATTCACTACGGCCGCGTCACCGAATGGTCGCGACAACGAATACTCACAGGAAGTGCATCCCGCATCCCCTTCTCTCGTCATGGAAGTATGCCAAACTCAGGACACAAGCGCCGTCAACAGAGTTCCAGCCCGAGGCCAGCCGGAAGCTTTATATCTGATAGGTCCCAGTGACATACTACAGAATTCCTGTATCTGTTTGTTTTTCCTTACCTTCAATAGAGACTATAAAATTCTCTGCTGTATTTTATACCCTCTTACTTTTAATTGTGCAATGTTAATCAGTGGTGCAGATCTTGTGAGATTTTATCGTATAGTGACGGTGTAATCTAATTTCCATCATTCTGAAGACTGGCAAATTTCAATATATTTTGTGCAGTCCCGCTATATCATATTCAGTTTACACGATGACCAATCTTATGATGCACCCGCGTACGGTACGTTGCTTACGACTCCATAACCTCAACTATGTCTCGCTGCTCACTGCCCTACACACATCCACACGCGAGGCCACCTAGCCTCTGACTGGCTGCGGCCTGCGGACCTACGGGCTTATATTCCGGCAACCCGCAAGCCCCGCGCTGCTCCTTAAATTTACCCTAAACTATGGAATCTTCCACATTATTCATTCATCTCGATAATCTCCCATATATGATAAAAAATAGAACCCGAATGCTTAACGCTATTCAAAAGTAGATGAAGGGTGATTCGGAGATGTTAATGGGGAAGAAGTGATTTGAAAGTGTCTTTCGGGGTTATGAGGAGGCGTTGATAGAGGGTGATTAGGAGACCCATGAACCAATTTGCGACACCTTCCAGTAGGTCCCAGTGACCCACCTTGAGACCGCTCACAGTAGGTCCCAGTGACCCACCTTGAGACGGCTCCCAGTAGGTCCCAGTGACCCACCTTGAGACCGCTCACAGTAGGTCCCAGTGACCCACCTTGAGACGGCTCCCAGTAGGTCCCAGTGACCCACCTTGAGACGGCTCCCAGTGAGCCCCAGTGACCCATCTTGAGACGGCTCCCAGTGGGTCCCAGTGACCCACCTTGAGACGGCTCACAGTAGGTCCCAGTGACCCCCCTTGAGACGGCTCCCAGTAGGTCCCAGTGACCCACCTTGAGACGAGTCCCAGTAGGTCCTAGTGACCCACCTTGAGACGGCTCACAGTAGGTCCCAGTGACCCCCCTTAAGACGGCTCCCAGTGGGCCCCAGTGACCCACCTTGAGACGGCTCTCAGTAGGTCCCAGTAACCCACCTTAAGACGGCTCCCAGTAGGTCCCAGTGACCCACCTTAAGACGGCTCCCAGTAGGTCCCAGTATAAGCTGTTCTGCGATATCATCACAGGTGTCGCTGTCAAGCCCATCCTCCTCCACCTGTCGGGGTTCAGGGGTTCAGATGGAACGTAGGATGAGTGTACCCCTGAGCCTGTTTACCCTGGAAGGGGTTCAACCTCCGGGCTGGGTGGGGGTTCGTTTACAATTAATTCACAACAGATGATGATCTCATATATAGAAAGTTAAAATACTATTACTATTACTGCTTGGTGGTCAATCTCCACGTCATATCTCTACCTCCTACCCCATCTCTCTACCACCTCTTTACTCTCTACCATCTGCCCCATCTCTACCTCTCTACCATCTGCCCCCATCTCTACTTCTCTACCCTCTCCCTCAACCTCTCTCCCCTCTCCCCCCACCTCGGCGTCGTCCTCCCACTCCCTGTCGGCGGAGTGGGCGTAGGCCCCCGCGGGTGTGGCGTGGGTCACCCGCATGTTGGTTACGAACCCGCTGCTGCGCCCCGCGTCCTGGGGGCACGGGGAAGAGGGTTACGGGGGTTACGTGGACTAAGTTACGGGGGATATGGGGACTGGGGGTTTAGTTTGTCAGAAGGGGAAGGGAAAGGGTTGTTTGGAGGTGTCTATAGTGGGGTTTAGTGTCAATTCTGCCCGGGAAGGAAAAGGGTTGGGTGTTTTTATGGGGATTTGGGGATCAGTTTATCGTAGAGAGAGGGGAAGGGAAAGAGATTGTGGGAGCGGAGTGAAAAACGAGAGAAGGGGAGTGAAAATGGAGAGAGGGAGAGTGAAAAGAGAGATAAGGGGAGTGAATACGGCAGCTGGGCGGTACCTGGAACCAGCTGAGTATGCTGGGCAGCTGGTGCTGACGCTGGTGCTGGGCGCTGCAGTTCTCCTTGCTGACGCCGACGCTGACGCCGACCGTGCCGAGGTTTGCCTTGACGCCGCACAGAAAGGCTGTGGCGCTGGCGGCGCTGTCAGCCACCTGGCTGTCCGTCGTGTACGTCTGGCGGCAAGCCATGTGGCTTTAGACCCTATGACTCCAACATAAAACATGGCTTCATTAACGCCGCATGGACCCTTTACTTCCAGCAAAAACATGGCTTCATTAACGCCACATGGACCCCATTCACTGAGTGACGACTGCAGTTTCCCAGAATTCCCCATCAAATGTGAAGGTTTCCCTCCCCCAAATCCCCTTACCTTGAGGAGCGCCGTGTGGGGGAAGGACTCGAAGGACAACGTCTCGTGCTCCCACTTCCCCGTTCGCTGCCCCTTGAGGATACGGGCGGCGGAGACCGTGGGGATGCTCATGCCATCCCCCAGGAAGAGGATGACGTTCTTGGCCTGGCTGACGACTGGCTGCACAGNCTTGTAGTGGCGCTTCCTGAACTTGTGGAACTCCTCGTCCCCTGGGGGGGAATGGGGGGAAGTTAGTACTTTTAGTATTTAGTATTACTATTTAATAATTAGTATTGGTATATAGTAATTAATATTAGTATTTTTAGTATATAGTATTACTATTTTTAGTATTTGTTAATTAGTACTAGTATTTAATTATTAGTATTAGTATTTAGTAATGGTATTAGTATATTTAGTATTTAGTATTAGTATTTAGTAATTATCTTAAGTATTTAATATTTTTCATACTAAAAACAATTTAAAATAAAAATGCGATTCAATAAATGTTAGAAAGCCTGCAATATTTGGAATTCAAGGTTAGCCTGACATCATAACCTGGATACGCGCGGCAAACAAAACACACTAAAATACAATCACACAAATATATAACGAAAGGTTATATGTGTAGATAGTGTATAACACAGCAGGTTAGCCTGAGATAGGTTATCCTTGCAACTTGAAAACCCCGTCATCCCGAACCCTGTCATCCCGAACCCTGTTATCCCGAACCCTACGCTCTTATTTACGAGGTTATTTACGTTGTTTTTATTGATGTTGTTACTCACGTTGATGTTGTTACTCTCGTTGATGTTGCTATTTTCGTTGTTGTAGTCATTGTCATCAATAACTGGGTGCAGGTTGTTGATGACGGGAATATTGATACTAGACCGCCCCTTGTTGTTGGGGACAGCGTTATTGTTCTTCGCTGTACTCTGGTTGTTGTACTTATTAACAGATTTATTATTTCTAGCTGTTCTCGGGTGGTTATTAAAAGAGTTATTGTTCCCCCTTGTTCTCTGATTGTTATTATTGTTATGAACTGTCGCCCCACAGGCCCCGTTGTTGTTGTTGTTGCCCCTGTTGCCGCCGTCGCAGTACGTGGTCCCGGGCCCCACGCAGGCCGCGTACCCCATGAGGTGGGCCAAGTACACCTGGTCGTGGGTCCCCGCCAGCAGGTGGGCCTGAGGCCCCGCCGCCCACACCGCCACGTCCTCACCAGAGTGGGCCGACGACGACTCGGGCACGGCGGCGGGCTGGCGGTAGTTCCGGTCATCTGGGGGGGGGGTGAGG
>NW_025944786.1:0-13585 GCF_000764305.2 Hyalella azteca | reverse complement strand
ACTAGGAAGGAGTCTCTTACTGACTCCATGAACAAGGATGCTGGGTGATTCTCTTCCCTTGGAGAGGATCCATCTATCCAGTCTAGCTCTGGATGATTAAAATCACCAACGATCAACGTGTGTGACTTACGGAAAGTCATGCTCGGTAAAAGACTGTTTAGTATTTCATCGTTATTAGAAGAACCATGTTTAGGTTTCTATTTGTTAATGGTGTCCGTGCCCCAACGGTCTGCTCTCTTAAACGCCCTGGCGCTGCCGCACCTACAGCCTGACATTGACCATGTCCCTTTTGTTTAATTAAGGTACGCCGGTGGGCCTGCTTGGTAGCACTGACCACGTTACCTCCGGAGCCCTTGTTGTATTTCTCTGCGAGTTTGCTGGAGCTATCTAGTCTACGCGGGCCTGCTTCGTCGCGTCAGCGTTCGTGGCAACTCTTGAGCTGGCAAACCTCAAGTTGAGTTGGGCGCTGCGTGTGCGTTTTCAGTCCGTGAATGACCTATAAGGAGGAGCCGACTTGAAGCAGCCTAAACTTAGTTCCGTTTATCTCGTACTTGCTTACAGTTTGAATATAGTTTAACGTAACGTAATAGGTAGGCACGTACGGTGCCTATTCTTTGTGCCATCAACTTTAAGTTCTTTTAGGAGATTATACCTTTACTTAGTAAAGTTTTGAAACTTGTAAGCTTTTGTCCTTCCTTCCTGCAACCGTCTTGGAGGCCTGCCCTGACAGTGGCCTACGGCTGCGAACCCATTCGTTGTAACCTGTTGTGCTGCATTTTAATGAGGTACCCCTGTACCCTCGCCTCAGTCCAATATCTCGGTACCCTCACCTCGGTCCGGTAGCCCCAGCGCCCCTATATAACCTCGGTCCGGTAGCCCCGGCGTCCCTCACCTCGGTCCGGTTGCCGGTCCTGTACTTCCTTCTGGCGACAATAGGCGTGCCCGACATGATAAAGACGAGTCCTCCATAGGACTCATCTGGTTCCCGATACGGTATCTCTTCTGTTGTCGTGTACCTGATACAAATTTAGGATATACCTTAACATTACGTTTATATGAACTGTATCTTTAATATGGTCAACATTTGAGATAACCGAAAAATAATTAAGAAAGTGACAAGGCGCGAGCGAAATATTAAATTGATTTGCGTTTATCTTACGTTTCTATCTTGGAACAGACGTTGGGGCCCGTCAGGACGCTGGCGTGGACAAGCCCGACCACCAAGACCACCACCGCCAGCAGGCAGAACAAGGACGGCGTCCGTGAGGACAAAGGGCGTGTGTGAGGCCCAAATGAAGGGTTTGGACGACCCACAACCTCCGTGTCTTCATTTTCAGGACCCATTGTGAGGACGTGGGGAGAAATAGTATGCTTTTGTAAGAGCTATTATTGGGCTTGTTGGCAACACTGAAATTTGAGTCCAAAATTAAAATGGTTTGATTTTGTAAGAGCTTTTCTGGACTTGTTGGCAACACTGAAATTCGAGTTAAAAATTAAAAAAGTTTGCTTTTGTAAGAGCTTTTATTGGGCTTGTTGGCAACACTGAAATTTGAGTCCAAAATTAAAAAGTTTGCTTTTGTAAGAGCTTTTCTGGGCTTGTTGGCAACACTGAAATTTGAGTTAAAAATTAAAAAAGTTTGATTTTGTAAGAGCTTTTATTGGGCTTGTTGGCAACACTGAAATTTGAGTTCAAAATTAGATCGACTGAAGTTTAGCGTAAAGCGATACCAGAAATGGGAATGCTTGGTTAAAGAGTTGAAAATATTCATTATAATAGAAATAAATGATAATAATATGAAATAATATTCATGCTGCGATTAGGGTGAGGATTGGGATATTTTAGAAAACACATGGATTTTTGACCGATCGCTCCGACTGTCAAGCTCTTGGCAGCGCAGCCACTGCACTACTAGCCCCCACCGCCGACTGTCAAGCTCTTGGCAGCGCAGCCACTGCACTACCAGCCCCCACCGCCGACTGCCAAGCTCTTGGCAGCGCAGCCACTGCACTACCAGCCCCCACCGCCGACTGCCAAGCTCTTGGCAGCGCAGCCACTGCACTACCAGCCCNAAACACTGCAGAATGATCTCAATAGAATGCAGGAGTGGTCAGATGATTGGTTACTCAGGTTCCATCCGGAGAAATGTCACGTTCTGAAACTAGGGAGTAAGAAATCTGAGGCAAAATACACCATGAAGGGAACAAAGGATGGGAAGTCGTACACGGTACAGCTTCAGGAGAGCGAAGTGGAAAGGGACCTGGGGGTCTTTGTTGACAGCAGTCTGAATTTCGGGGAGCATGTGGCAAGAGTGACGTCAAAGGCAAACCAGGTGATGGGGGTGATACGGCGTAATTTCGACTTCCTCGACGAAAACTTGTTTGTTCAGCTTTACAAGAGCCTTGTGAGGCCCTTAGTTGAATATGGACACTCTGCCTGGCAGCCGTTTCACAAGACTCTATGTGCTGACATTGAAGACGTTCAGAGACGGGGCACCAAGCTCCTCTCTTCGATCAGAGATTTGCCATACTCCGCCAGGCTGGAAGCGTTGCGTCTCCCCTGTCTTGAGCATAGGCGCCTGCGGGGTGACCTTATCGATACGTACAAGTACGTACATGGACTGTACAGGGTGTTAAAGCCCAAGTTCCAGTTATCAAGCAACAGGGATACTAGAGGCCACTCTCTGAAGCTCGCAAAAGGCAGATGCCGACTCAGCGTAAGGAGCAACTTCTTTTCACAGCGAGTAATTAACTCATGGAATAGTCTGCCAGAGTCAGTCGTAACAGCACCATCTGTAAACAGCTTCAAGAGCAGGTTTGACAGTTTCTGGAGGGACAACCCGGCCCTGTATAGCCCTTCATGCTACGAGTGATGAGGCTTCGATCATCTTGGAACAGACACTGCGACGGGCGCGGTGCTGATAAAAATTGTTGTCGACCGATGAACAGGACCGTCAGGGACCTTAAATCGTATTGTCAAAGTCAAAGTCAAAGTTTATTGCATGAACATTCCAGTACATTTATTGAACTTTACTTCTCCTTGAACCCGATTCAGTTATTTGGCTCGCTTGAACAATTGAAATTTTTAGTTTAAAAAGTTTGTTATTTTGAATATTTGGTTCTTATTTTCACGTAAAATTTTGTTAAAAGTAAGTGTACATCTTTTCGGCTGAGGAAAATGTATAAACAAAGAAAAAAATTCGAATTGGGCTCTCGATTCCCCAGGGAAAGGTTTATATGTTAAATAAATCATACCAGACCTAAATGATTACATTGTACCTTGCATCTGCCCACACAACGTCATGTTTAATGACGTTCTGCAGGCCGGGCGGTTAAGTACAGCAGAATTAGAAGAGCGAGTTGAGAGTTAGAGACCGCCACATTCTGTGAATGTTCTGTAATGTTAAAAATCGGCGACGGACCAACGGCCTAATGAACACTGAAACCGCTATATAAACTGCTGTGCATATAACATAACATAGTGATGTCGGCGCTGGAGTGTAGGCCTGATGTGGCCTGTCGCCGATTCTTGTACTTTTCGTGCCTTGTTCACAGAAGATCTAAACTCGTGTCATTTGACCGGATCTTCTCAAGATTGACGATAGTTTGAAATAGCTACAAGACTTCCACCGGGTTCGATATGGTGTTAGGCATTTCAAGTCTGAGCATATATTTTTCCATAGCTTTATCTAGTCTGTTCTTGAACACGTTCATACTTGATGCACAAACGATGTCATCTGGGACGGTGTTCCACATGTCGGTGATTCGAAGCGAGAAGAAATTTTGTCGCGTGGAGAAGTTGCAGCGCAGTTTTTTAGCTTATAGCCGTTGCCCCTGGTCGTATTGTCTAGATATTGTTACACTTTCGTGCCCGCAGCACGTGCAGTGAACGGACTAGTGACACGCCCTTTTGCCGAGCCAAACTGGGTCAAGAAATTTGGACAAAATCTCACGCATTTCTGTGAGTGCGTGGGATTGTTTAGGTATTCACGACGTTCATTTTTTTATTTTATGTACAAGCAGAAAATTTAAACGATAATTATATAATTTGCATGAGATTAAATTGAAGATTATTCTCAGACTAATTAGAATTAGGCTACGTTTATAACAATAATAATGTTAAAATATGTAACTATTTTATAACTGTTTATTTCTGGCTAATGAATTAATGTTGATTAATTAATTAATTACCGAATTAATGTATTTAATTAATGAAATTAATATTTTACGAGTCTCAAGCATTTACTCAATGGAAAATTATTAAAGTTCTTAATTTGAACTTGTATCCCCTCAATGCTCTCGTTTTATTCTGGCCTTTTAATTTAATTTCAAGGGAAACTTCACTAAAATTACAGTGCGGAGATGTTGAAGAAACTCAAAACAATTGATGGATCATATTGTCCATATAGTGACACACTTTCTTCAGGTAGCACTGATACGCTCTTTCGCCGGACCAAACAAAGTCAAGAAGACTCCGTTTTCGGACAATAACGCCCTTATTTTTCAGAGTGGCATGATATTATTTTCACTTGGGCAGCAGACGACACAGGCGGGCAACCGCGGCCAACAGCATCGCGTGAAAGCAGTCGCCTCCTGTTGAATTAAACAGGAGCTATTCAACAGAGTTAAGTTCAGCAGATGCCATTCAACAGAGTTAAGTTCAGCAGGAGCTATTCAACAGAGTTAAGTTCAGCAGGAGCTATTCAACAGAGTTAAGTTCAGCAGNGCCACACGTCATCACCTGCGGTAGACCACGCACACGACGACTGCCAGGACGATGAGGCAGACGAGGCCCACGGTAACGCCGACCACGAGGGGAACGACGACGTTAGGCAAGGGCTCGTCGCAACGGTCGCCTGCGAGGACGAAGAGGTAGGCGAGAGTGAGAGAGGGCAAAGAGGTACTGAATAGGACGAAAATAATTTGAATTTAAAGCGTGAATAACCTTCGAGAAAAGAATAAATAAGCAGAGTAAGTCTCAAAATGAAGAAAAAATTAATGTGAAGCCAGTGCATGGGAACCATTACCTCTGAAACCGGGGCGACATGTGCAGGCGTCCACGTGATGGCAGACGAACTGGTCAGAGGGGCAGCTGCAGACCTCTTTACACTGCAGACCGTAGAAGCCCTCAGGACACGCTGTTACGTATAAAAACATGCAGGAGTAGTATTTTATTAAAATACCTTACATGGCCGATTTTACATTGATTTTCATTTGCAGTGAGTGTTACACACAAAATCTGCAGGCGTATTGACCGAAATTACGAGGTATGTGTAGGGTTCAAACCAAGCCACAAAAATGACCCTGGGGCTGTACTATCGAAATTCGCATGCAAACTCATACCCTAACAAAATTCGGCCTCCGCCCTAGAGTTGCTATGTTCGCGTTAGAGTTATCCTGGGTCAGTTGGCCAACTGATCGCAATCAGCGTCTATTCAGAACCTCCTAGCCGACTTTATAGTCACCTGAGAGTAGGGCAAGAGTTGGCAGAATAAGTACCAGGCGCTTGTAGCTGTCTGATTCGGGGATCGGAATGTAGACCAAAGAGCGGACATAGGGAAGTTGAGTTACGTTCGGTCCGAGTCCTAGGCAGTTCCTAATTCAGGGTCGCCACCAACTCAAAATTTTTATAAGGTAATATTTTTGATAGTACGGCTCCTTTTGGTTACAAATGTGCAACCTACAGGTGAATGTGGACTACGAGTGGGTGCGTGTACTCACTAATATTACAGGAGGGTCCGGTGTAGCCAGCCTCACAGTGGCAGAGGTCGGGCGTGAGGCAGATGCCGTGGCGGCAGCCATGGGAGCACACGACAGCCTGGCACACCCGGAAGCCTGTGGATGACTTGACCTCGGTGTAGCCGCTGCAGCACTTCTCAACCGTCCGTAGATGTGTCCGTATCTGGAATGTCATTCGTCTTGTTAACGTCACGAACGTGGTTCGCTGGATGTACATACATGCCGGAGGCCAGCTAGTTCAACTTCACACTTAGTTCATATTCTTTTCCGTATATAAGCACGCTAAAGGGCATTGCAGACTTTGAATTCAATGGCTCACAGCCATAGCGCCGTATATCCCAGCTACTGCTGACGTATACGCCCACCCTGCTGGGCAGGGTGGCCTAGTGGTAACAGTTCAGAGGCCGGCGTTTTCCTCAAGATTGGCGCAGAGGCGCGGGTTCGATCCCAGCTCTGTGCGCCAGTTTCTGGTCAGAATCGGCAAGGAGGCCGGGCGGTTAAGCACAACAGAATTGTAGCAGTGAGTTGTGAGTTCGAGACCGCAAAATGCTGTGAATGTTCTGCGATGTTAAGAATCGGCAAGAGGCCTACGGCCTACTAAACGCTGAAACCGCTATTACTATTACTATTACTATTACTAGTATGTTAAAGTTAAGCAAGGTCATACTTGCATCTCGTTAAACATACTCCGACCTAACCTATTTTGGGCTAAGATACATATGTTGAAACAGATCTTCACTTAAAACAAACTTGAGTGAATATAACTAACCTCATTGGCTGCAGGAAGTTAGAGAGGAGAGGCAATTGAGCAATTAGAGCCAGTCATTGGTTACAAGAAAGTTGTGAATTGGGGCAGCTTGAACAGATTAGGCCAGAAGAGGTTAGGCCGAAGTAAGTGAGCCCGGATACAGAACTGTGTAGAGTAAAGTAGAGAGTAGATGACGGCCAGCAGGGAGTTGAGGGACCAGCAGCACAGCCGCAGCGGCCACCGCAGCAGCAGCGCCGTCATTCTGCGACGACAGTATATTAATATAAATGACAGTATATTTATTGAGATTTAGTCAAAATAATACTATTACCGGTATATCATAATATAAAATGCTTCATTATATGTAGGTATAACATATATTACCTATATGCTATATTCAAGTTTTGGTCAATAGCTGGACAGGATTGGTAACATCACTGGACAGGGGTTCAGACAAAATCGCGTCTGGTTATGTACTCTGCAACTAGTTTGTACTTACGGGATGCAAAATAAACCACATTACCACACATTCTAAAAAATATAACTCAGTACTCACTGTAGTGAGTGACAGAGAGCGCATTTTCTCATCGACAAAAAGTGAAGTCACGGACAGACAGACATGACGAGCACAATAGCGCCTTTTTTCCATAAATGAGAAAATGCACTAAAAATGATTAAGTTAACCCTAACACTAAAGAACGTTAGGGTTAGTTGAGTATAAAACACTCCTTCATGCTGCTAGACTCCTTTATACAGGGTTCAAGTCCAGCCAGGTTTAGTTCAAGTTAAGTTATTTTTGCCTTTTTTTAAATTTTACAAAGGTCATTGGATACAAATTAATAACAGTCCAGAAAAGTGCAACTTGTATAAACATACATATATCTGTATTATATCATGATATAATATAGATATATCTATAATATATTCAAACTAAATTATGCATTAAAAGCTAAAGAAAAAAATAATTCTTTTCCTATTGCAATTCACTTGTTTTTTTTCTGTTAATTTTTTTCTTTTTACCAATTATAATATATATATATATATTAATATTAGTATAGGCTGGCAGAATTTCTTCTCTTAAGCAAGTTTTGTTAAAGACCAGAGAATTAGTTTTATTATATATATTAATATACCCATGGTATAATAAAAATAGATATTCATTTGAGCAGCAATACATTTTCTGTATAGAGGCAGCACAAACATAGGTAAATAACAAGTAAATATTGGGTCAATGAAGGGAAATGTTGCTTACCCCCGCAGTGGGAGGCTGAGGAGGCCCCACCATTGCCCCACCACCTGAAGGGGACGCTGCTGGGGGACTGTGGGTTCCTCAGTGGGGGGGTGCTGGAGGGGTGGGGGCTCTGGGACCCCAACCCCCGTCCTGCGCCGCACCTCAGGGCTGCTGGGGCTGCCATCGTTGGAGGGCTGAGTGAATGCATGGGTGAGATGGGCATGTACTGCCTCCCCCAGCACCCACCTGGTCAGACGCATGGGTGAGATGGGCATGTACTGCCTTCCCCAACACCCACCTGGTCAGACGCCTGGGTGAGATGGGCATGGACCGCCTCCTCCACCTGCCACTCAGCACCCGCCAGCGCTGCCACGCAGACACACACGTCTGTACAGCCTGTCACCTCCTGCAATTATCATTAGAGCTTACTTAATATTGCCATTATTAGATACATTCATGCCTCAGAAACTTTTTTTCTTGACTGAAAAATAGAAATTTGATTTTTAAATTATATTCTATTAGATAAACAAAAATAATTCAGACATTTGCCAAAATTTATTGATAATTTATCCCAGAATTCTATTCAAAAAATTTGGTTTGCAATGAAAAAAAAACATTTAATTATATGCATAGATGAGATCTGGTGAAGCATTAAGCTTTTAACTTTACTTTGAATAGATTATTACTCAATATCATATTCAATATATCATACTCAAAATTATTAATTTATTATCCAATATCGATTGTAACAACAATTCATGAAGCCCAAGGAAGTTCTGGTGAAAGATCCTTCATACTAATAATAATGACATTTTGAGTCTCAATGATCATTCTTGGCAAGACTCAGGACACTTTGTTAAAAGTGATTAATGTTGTTAACAGTGATTAGAGAATTACTGTTATTTATTTCCTCCAGAATTACTGTGGCAGCTTAGGAAATAAATTGTCTTCATATATGCAGTACCTCTTATCATCTTATGGAACACGATCAAAACAATCATTACGTACCTCCCCCATTTGAAACCAAGTTAAACTGGTCAGTGATCAGATAAACTACCTACTATTGATAAAATCTGAAGCATGGGCAATAGTGCAATAGACTTAGAAAACAAAAAGGAAATTTGATATATTTTCTCAAACCATATTTTAAAAAGTTTATATTTTTCATTAATGCTATAGAAGTTTCAACTGAAAATATGTACGGTAGTTACATTCAATATAGACATTAATGATTAAGCAGGAAATTAGTGCATTAGTACTGAAATTAGTCAAATTAGTCACCATGTCTATCAGGGCAGTGAAATTTCCTGCTTGGCAGCCACTTGTTTACCTGTTTTACTGTCTTTGCCTTATTTTTTTCAGAAAAAATGATATATAGTGATATACAATACATTTTCAATTTTATTTCTAGCAAATATCCTATGAAATAATAGCTTTAAATTTAACAAATTTAAATAATTTTCTTCAATTCTGACTGATATTCCAAATGGGTCTCAAGTTATTTTGAGAATTGTAGACAATAAAGTATTATTTTATATTAATGTTACTTAAAAAATTAGTTAAGGGATAAAGGAATGAGTAGAATTGACAGTAGGGTAGGCGCATGCATCAACTCAAGCATAGGCTCAAATCTCAATTTTATAATTTGTCATAAAGTGTTGTTTTTGGCAGTAATTCATGGAAAATTTACAACTTGGAAGTTGGAACTGTCACATTGGAAATTATATATTTTTCAAATATATTTTTTTCATGTTACTGGCCTTTTAACCCAATTTTATAGTGTGATTTCAACTTGAGTTTTACTTTTAGACCTCATTTGAAATTGATTATAATATTAAATGGGGAAGTCTTACCTGAAATTCCATAACCTTATCCAGCTGGTCAGGAGTGAGAGAGTCCTGGTCTGCCATGCCTTACAGCTTACACAAGTGGTACACTCGATTGAAAATTCGACTAGAAATGTAAATAGTAGTAGAGTATTGTAACTTAATACTTATTCAGAATTCAGGTGACAAGACAAATAGGTAACAATACATGACATTTGTACAAAAATCTGTAGTGACTGGAATTTAGATAAAATATTATTCATCAGAGATTCTAATGAAATATTTAAATGGCAAATTTTATTCATTTAATCTGTTAGCCATTCAGAGCAAGTTTCGATGAAAATTGACAAGACGATGTGACGATGTCTAATGAGCGACTGTTTACTTCCGCGCAATAAAAGTTTGTGAAAAAAATCCGAATTGGGCTCTCGATTCCTCAGGGAAATGTTTATATATTAAATAAATCATACCAGACCTAAATGATTACATTGTACCTTGCATTAGCCCACAGAACGTCATTAAACGTCATGTTTAATGACGTTCTAGATGCCGAGCGGTTAAGTAAAGCAGAATTAGAAGAGCGAGTTGAGAGTTCGAGACCGCAACATTCTGTGAATATTCTATAATGTTAAAAATCGGCGACGGACCAACGGCCTAATGAACACTGAAACCACTTTATAAACTGCTGTATATATAACATAACATAGTGATGTTGGCATTGAAGAGTAATATTTCACGAGTCTCAAGCATTTACTCATTAGAAAATTATTAGAGATCTACATTTGAAATGGTATCCCCTAAAGCTTCTATTTTATTCTTGCTCTTTCAATTTTATTTTATTAAGGGAAACTTCAGTAAATTTACAGTGCGGAGATGTTGAAGAAACTCATTACAATGGATGGGTCATATTGTCCATATAGTGACACACTTTCTTCAGGTAGCACTGATACGCTCTTTCGCCGGACCAAACAAAGTCAAGAAGACTCCGTTTTTGGACAATGTCGCCCTTATTTTTCAGAGTGGCATGATATTATTTTCACTTGGGCAGCAGACGACACAGGCGGGCAACCGCGGCCAACAGCATCGCGTGAAAGCAGTCGCCTCCTGTTGAATTAAACAGGAGCTATTCAACAGAGTTAAGTTCAGCAGGAGCTATTCAACAGAGTTAAGTTCAGCAGGAGCTATTCAACAGAGCAGCAAGCCTCCATAACACTGCACTAAGCTTGATAATTTAATATTCATACATACCACAACGGTCACTATGTTGTCATAATTCTTATAGATGATAAAATATTTGAGAAAATGTATTTATGCTCTTTCTTTATATCATAAAAATATTAAAATTATCCCGAATTTGGAAACTACTGATATAACAGGATCAATGCGAATGCATTGAATACATTTCGGTGACAACCTAAAAAGTTCAGTGGAAGAAGTCAAGAGACAAGTGAGTCATGGTGACCCAAAGGACGATCAGTATAAGACAAGTATACCAAAACGATCCAATATGATATGTGCCCTCTAAGAACGCATGTCCAGACACTAATAATTTTTTGAATAAATTATTTAAAATCTGTAAATGCATTCATATGAATAACTAACGCTGAATATGCCACGAGAGCCTCATGTGTCAGCTGGAGGAGTTTGTCTTGTCCAGCATGAAGAGGGAAATTCTTTTCCGAGGCTCGGTGAGGCAAGTGAGACCTTAAGGCCAGGGCCAACGAAACCTCGGCAGCGCCATTTTGTCCTGAAATTAGAGAAAAAATCAAAATAAATCTCGTATATCAGGCCTCGAGGGCCCCAAGACCTAGGAATGAGGTCCCCCGGGGCTACGATTACTGTTAACTGTGCCAGTGTATAAACAGGGGGATGTGTGAACCAGTTCTTTCCGGTACGAACCAGTTACATATGGCATGTTGGACAAGCCAGTTACATGTGGCAGTTTGGACCGGTATGAACCAGTTACACATGGTATGTTGGACCGGTACAAACCAGTTACACATGGCAGATAGCACCGGACGATCTAGCACGGAACGTTTCTTTTGTATCTCCGCAGGCATTTCTGGCCAACAAAGTTTCTTTTGTTTCTGCGGGATCGACATTAATTAAATGAAGCATCAATATTATAATTCTACCTATGACTCTCAGAGAAATGAGTAGTTTTTGTCCAGATAGCAGTGCCCCTTTTGCACTTGTATGGGTCATCCTGACATTGTTTTGCCCGAGGAAGTGTGCAACTATTTGGTCAATATGACCCATTGATTTTTCTGAGTATCGCAACGCTGGTATCTCACCCTCGGAGGTGGGGGGACGGGCGGTGAACTGAACCATTGAATGCTCCCCGCCCTTGTTCCCCATACGCCGCCTGCTGGGGGACATGCAAAGGGGTTAAGAGGGGGTTCAATGAGGAACATACATGCCGTTAACTGGGGCTTAATTGGGGACACGATTACTGTTAACTGGGGCTCGAAGGTTGGTACAATTGCTGTTAACTGGGGCTCAAAGGTTGATACAATTGCTGTCAACTGGGGCTCAATTGGAACAAAATTGCTTTTAATTGGGGCTCAATCAGGGACACGATTGGTGCTGATCGGAGCTTAATGGGGGACACAATTGCCGTTAACAGGGGCTCAATGGGGGACACGATTGCTTTTAATTGGGGCTCAATAAGGGACACGATTAGTGTTGATCGGAGCTTAATGGGGGACACGATAGCTGTTAACTGGGGCTCAATGGGGGACACGATTTCAGTTAACTGGGGCTACGACTGTAGTTATACCAAATAGATCAATTGTTCTACCGCTACACGTCATCACCTGCGGTAGACCACGCACACGACGACTGCCAGGACGATGAGGCAGACGAGGCCCACGGTAACGCCGACCACGAGGGGGACGACGACGTTAGGCAAGGGCTCGTCGCAACGGTCGCCTGCGAGGACGAAGAGGTAGGCGAGGGTGAGAGAGGGCAAAGAGGTACTGACTAGGACGAAAATAATTCGAATTTAAAGCGTAAGTAACCTTCAAGAAAAGAATAAATAAGCATAGAAAGTATCAAAATGAATAAGAAAAACGAATGTGAAGCAATTGAATGGGAACCATTACCTCCGAAGCCGGGCCGACATGTGCAGGCGTCCACGTGATGGCAGACGAACTGGTCAGAGGGGCAGCTGCAGACCTCTTTACACTGCAGACCGTAGAAGCCCTCAGGACACGCTGTTACGTATAAAAACATGCAGGAGTATTATTTTATTAAAATACGCTTCATGGCCGATTTGCTGTGATTTTCATTTTCAGTGAATGTTACGTACAAAATATGCGGGTGTAGTGGCTGAAATGACAGGAAATGTATGGGGTTCAAACCAAGCTCTAAAAATGGCCCTGGGCCTGAACTATCAAACATCGATTGCAACCTCATAATATTTTTGATGCTACGGTTCCTGGTGGTTATAAATGCGCTGTAACCGGTCCAACATGCCATGTGTAACTGGTTCGTACCGGTCCAACATGCCATTTGTAATTGGTTCTTACCGGTCCAACATACCATGTGTAACTGGTTCGTACCGGTCCAAACAGCCACGTGTAACCGGTCCGTACCGGTCCAAAAAGCCACGTGTAACTGGTTCGTACCGGTTCAAACAGCCACATGTAACCGGTACGTACCGGAAACGCTGGTGAACATGGATGACGACTGGGTGCAGGTACTCACTAATGTTACAGGAGGGTCCGGTGTAGCCAGCCTCACAGTGGCAGAGGTCGGGCGTGAGGCAGATGCCGTGGCGGCAGCCATGGGAGCACACGACAGCCTGACACATCAGGAAGCCTGTGGATGACTTGACCTCGGTGTAGCCGCTGCAGCACTTCTCAACCGTCCGTAGATGTGTCCGTATCTGGAATGTCATTCGTCTTGTTAACGTCACGAACGTGGTTCGCTGGATGTACATACATGCCGGAGGCCAGCTAGTTCAACTTCACACTTAGTTCATATTCTTTTCCGTATATAAGCACGCTAAAGGGCATTGCAGACTTTGAATTCAATGGCTCA
>NW_025944785.1:0-832 GCF_000764305.2 Hyalella azteca | reverse complement strand
ACTTATTGCCTGGTCCGTAATTTGCTAGGCATTTTAAGACTGAACATATGCTCCTGCATAGCTTCGTCTAGTCTGTTTTTGAAGATGTTCATACCGGAGCGTCAACGATGCTATCAGGGAGGCTGTTCCACATGCTCCTAATATTTAAAGCAAGATGATGTCACGGGCTGGTTACCGACGGATGGTTTAATCTGCGGCTGATTGGTGGTCATCTGGAAATATGCTAGGCGTTCCTTTCAAGGCTGATTGGTGCACGAATTTAGTGGTGCACGGCTGCGTAACCGTCGGTGACTCGAAGCGAGAAGAAATGTTGTCGCATAGATGTGTTACAACGCAGTATTTTAGCTTATAGCCGTGGGCCCTGGTGTTGGTTCTTGTTTCAAATTCTAGTAATTGATTAATGACTTGGGATAAATAAGTACATTGTTTCACAATGTACTTATTGTACTGCTCAATCGTTACTATCGTCCCAATGAAGTATCATCGGTGCTGCTGTGTTTTTCCCACCCTTCACGTCCGCATAGTCAAATGTTACACCAGAAACTGCAGAGAATAGCTAGTATGTCATCGTAAACTGGGATAATATTCAAGCTAGAGAAAGCACGCTTCACATATCTACGAACAGCATTTTTTAGGTTACAGTTTTCTACTATGACTACTGGTAATGATCATGAGCATCTCAGAAATGTTTAAAATAAATAACTATATGATGTATTAGATGCAGTAAGGAATTTAATATGCATAACTTGCATATGCATAACCATCGGTGGAAATTATCAATTTTCCGAAGACTAAAACTGTTATTGATCATATGTATATCATTAGTTTGCTT
>NW_025944784.1:0-258 GCF_000764305.2 Hyalella azteca | reverse complement strand
CCTCCTCACGCGATGTTCTGACTGACTCATGAATGGACGAGCGCCCGCGTGATGAACGACTCACCGTCTTTGTCTCGACGGTTTCATCAAAGACAGCGTATAAATAAATGTCGGTTACACAGCACCGCTCCTGAGGGATGTCGTTTCTGAAACGTTCACAGCCAGAGATCATCTTGTTTTTCAAATATTAATGTATAACGATTGTGACTACTAGGCCTGCCAAATGTCAGTTATTTGTTTGATGTCTGATAAAAAATT